>NW_014333239.1:141068-146646 GCF_000341935.2 Cephus cinctus | reverse complement strand
CCCACGTTCGGCTGGCCAACCGTAGTAGTTTCGCAATTTCGCAATTTCGTAGTTCCGTAGTTCCGTAGTTTGGTAGGAGGACGCGTTCATTTGTATTGGGAATGGAACGGACGAGAATGGTCTCAGGATAGTTTGAGAGTCGTGGAACCAGGGAGACGGAGACGGAGAAGGGGGGAGCTGGAGCAGCGCCAGGAATTTATCCAGACAGGTACTAGGATAGCAGAGCTTCGTGTAAACGGCGTATTTATTGGCTCGTTTCTGATGTAAATGCGCGTGCCGTGGATTATTGGGAACTGATCTTCCGTTTGGACAGAATAATTCAGCCTCCGTGTCCGAGAGCTCCAATATTTGGCTACGTCACATTGATTTAGGTATACCTATCGCGCAGACAGCCATTAGTGCATACGCGATCTGGTCATGACTAATTTACATTACAGAGGACCATTTTCCGTTCGTTCCTTTTCCGTGTTTTATCACGCCTCTGGCTGTACGTGGTCGACGGAGGCTGCGTGGGAAAATTTGGCTAAGCAGACTGCATAGACTGGAACTGGCTCCACCGATCCAGGATGCCACAGCCAGTGGGAAGAATTAACAATTGAGAAAGCGCCAGTACGAATAGCTGCGGAAGGAGAGTGTCTCATCCGCGTGAGGTCCTCGTCAGGTCCTCGTCAGGTCCTCGTCAGGTCGAGTGGGATTCTTATAGAAGGGGATGGATATAGGGATGAGTAGCTCCGAGCAGAAGACTGAAGAGGGCCGCATAGCGATGGATAGCGCGCGAACTATAGATTCCCTGGAGTGCTGCTGGCGCGTGTACTGGAAATACAACTGTTCGACCGCAGAGAGAACGCTGGAGAAACGTGGCGGCAATGGCGGCAATGGCGGCAATGGCGGCAATGGCGGCAATGGCGGCGCTACCGAACTCCCCAGAGCAGCCAGGTGCTGGAGACTCGATAGCTCTGCGGTTAAGTCGAAGCTGCCATCAACTATTGATGCTTGACCTACACTGCGCATCGTGTCTACAGTCTATCTCGTACCTACGACCTCTGCACCCTACTTACCCCCGACATTTTACCTACATCAAAAGAGACTCGGTCGAGTCTCGCGGCAATTGCAGGCAACCAGGCTCTACCGGGCACGGACCCCCCCGAGACTCTTTATCCGAGTCAATTCACTCAATATAACACCTGTGTTTGGGATCAAATATCAATCGTTATACAGGAGAAAAAGTTATTGATACATTCACTATAGGAATTGAGGGCTCTGACTCGATTGCCACCATCATCAATACGGTTAATGCACGATATAAAGTTTTAAGATTTTATTTAGGTTTCGTCGTCTTTCGAGTGCTGATTCCGTGAGACGTTTGTGTAAGACACGCAACTGCGAAAACCTTACGTCATTCTATCTTGCTCGCAAGTCTACTCTCGACACACGGCTGGCTACATGCAACTGTGAATACAGATCCCGTGTCTCCCAAGATGCGCAGCATCTGTGTCGGAAGATGGTCCGGACGCCCAGCCACGAGTCTTCTCTTCGGTATAAAGAAGGACAAATCGGTAGCGGTGATTCGCAAATCGAGAGTGCAGGAACTTCAGACGGGATCTCAGCAGCATTTCCCACCCCTCGAAGTCCCGATTGTTCTTGGAATGTCGTTCGCTCGAATGATCCATGGAATTCGCAATCTTGGTACATTTGGTGGAAGAGCAAAGTCCAAGGGAGAAGAGGAGATTGGACGGAGAATGGATTATGATTTTCGGTCCGCAATAAGCTCGGCCAATGGAAGCGCGCGATATTTTTGCCGGGAAATTTGGTTGAAAAAATTGAGGCACAGATGGCGGCAGCGACTATTACGTCGGCGAAAAGGACGTGACGTTGCCGGCGGGCAGGATCGGTGAACAAGGATGCGATCCAGTATTCAGGCCGCCGCCAATTCCGCGCCATCAGCAATACGCATATAATAGCTTAATTAAAAGACTCGATTGTTTCATTTGGACATTTTATCGGAACGCTCGCCGCGCCCTCTCCCCCTATCGTTCTCGCTGTGAAATGGTAAAGTGTCGGTCGCGTTAACTGACACGCATGCCGGCTCGTTTGTAATTATGATTTATTTGAGGGGAGTTTTGTTTCGTCAGACCGTACCGTGCTCACCCGCGCTCACCCGCGCTCACCCGTGCTCGCCCGTTCCACGAGTAATTGAAATTCGGTGTTTTGCAAATTTTGCAGCGGTCATCCACCGCGCTCCTTCGCCCCCTCGACCCTGTTCGACCCTGTTCGACCCTGTTCGACCCGTTGAACCCTCCTCGACCCATTCACTCTGAACTCTCCGAGCTGAGCCACCCATCTCCTCGCGCAGTCGTTCGCGTTTTATTGGCCGAATGTTCGAGTAATTGACAACGGGCGATAATCAATTCGATCGAATTTCGTTTCATTTATCGAAGCGCTCTAGAAAATTGTCGCATTTGGCTAACGCAATGGTCAGTCTGCGTCCTTGCAGGGAAACATTTTAACGTCGAACCGACCAAGTCCTTTCGCCAGAAAGGAAAGGAGAATCAATTGCTCCTGGAGCGAACGATCAATTAAGACAAATTGTCAAGGAAGGTGGCTCATCTCTGGTATCAGTCGTTCAAGGGGCAGAGAGGGACGCACAGGGACGCACAGGGACGCACACGGACTCCAATGGGACCGAATTACTTTGAGTCGCAGCTAAAGTCATTCGGTCGATACTCAATCGGCATCGCTCAGTCTTTGGAACTTTCCGATTCTCCGTTCGATCTTACAGTCAGATGCAAGTGGAGAGTGAGTTGGTGACCGCGGGACGGGAATCGTCGCGCCACGACGTGGACGTCGTGACAATCAGGAGCCGAGGAAGACGTTACGGAAAACTGATAAACTCTGGTTGCCGCTTCGCGAAGCAGCGCCAACGCGAAGCGGGTCTCTTGCTCGTTCCTCCACTCTTCGTTTCTTCCGCTTTTCGCTTTTTCGCGCCAGCTGCCTTCGCGTTTGCCGTTCAGCCAACGTACCTTTCGCCTTTTCGCCTCGACCTCGCTCCGTGCACTTCCCATCCTTAATTGCATTATTTTCCTCATTCGGCAGTGTTCCCCGCTAAAGCAAGATGAGAAGAAAGGCGCTTCTAGGCTTCCTTTTCTCTCTTATGGAGTCACTTCGCGTCCCACGGAATTGATTCGCAAGAATCGTTACTTCCTCTCGGGCATTGATTTCTATAATGCATCACAAAATTGATTCCCTGAGATATTAATGTAGTTATGCATTAGACACGACACGAAGCCACATGCCAGAAGAAACGGAAGCCGAACGTTGGGGCGCGATAGCATGCAGAACCGTAACAATCTACAGGAGCGACATTCCATTCCAGTTGTTTACGTCCAGTTGATTGCGTCCAACACAACAAGATTCGCCGTCGAATCTTCGACTATACCAGTCGTCTCCTTACTTCCTCTTGTCTATCCCTTCCCCGGGCTTTCACAATGTACACTGAATTGTGAAAAAGTCCCTGGAGTCTGGAGTCTGCAGAGGCCTCTCTGCACGACCGTAAGACAATATTGCGCAGGAGACGCGAAGAGCAGCCGCACAGCTCGCGATGAATTTCATTGATTGATGTCAGGCGGATTGAGCGTTTCTAATTTCGCATAGCAGTTTAACGGGAAATTAGTACTTTGGGAGTGGTGGCTCCCTCGAAGCGGCGTTCAACTGCCCCTCGTGGATGCTACTTATAAAAGCCCCTGTTACGCAGCAACTGTTGCAAGCAGCAGGTTTAGGGATATGGAATATGGTCGTGGCTAAAGGCTAAGAAACGACATAGTAAAATGGCGGGAGCTCTGAGGGGCAGGAGGAAGGAAGCTGCACTGGAAGTGGGAGCCATGCGCGCGAGCAGTCACTCCTTTAACTTCCTGGCTTAGCGCGAGAGTTCCGCAGGATAGATTGCTTTAATTTAAGTGGAGTTAGGGCAGTGCGCGGCGGCAGTGCAGGTTGGGTTATGGCCGCGAGTCCTGGACCGGTGCTCCAGCGGGCTTAATTTGCCCCAGGCTTAACCCCAGATTAGTTCCTACACTTACGACTCTACCGCATCGCAACTGGCTGCTGAATCGGCGAACGGCTGAATCTTTGGATAGTCGGATAGTCGGATGGTCCAATAGCTGAACAGTTGGACAGTCGGACAGTTGGACAGTTGGACAGTTGGATAGTCGAATAGCCAAATGACCAAATGACCCGCCGTGTGCAGCTCCAGTTGCCCGGAAGATTCGCTACGCTCGGCTAGTCTCTCCCTCTCTCTCTCTCTCTCTCTCTCTCTCGTTTTTTATCAGGAAAATCCTCGGAAAATCTCACAATTTGCATTGGAATCGCGCGCGGCACCCGCGACTGCCTAGAGCTCGATTCGAGGCCGTGTTCAAAGTTTAAAATCGGGCATTCGAGTCTTGACGATTTTCGAGAAATAAATCATGTCGCACTGTATAAGACAAAGCGCAACGTGAATTCCTTAACGCTGCTTGTCAGAAACCGTGAACAAAGTTGAAAATTAAATTTTCAGCTGTAAAGGACTTACGAAGCTTAAAGCAGATTTCAGTCTGGCCTCTGCCAGGCACACGAGTCCCTTGCGTCGCATCCCTCTCGTATGGCGGCTCTCACTGCGGCCGCAGCGAGCGGGCACCGCGTAATGCGGCAAATTTCGGTAAAGGGGATGAACGAGGAATTGATGCGAGAGAATCCACAAACTCTGCAGTGACGAGTCGATGCCCACGTCGAGGTCAGCGCACGTTCTGTATATACATCCTGCACTATACATCCTGTACATATACCGATGCTGCCACATCGATCTCAAGCGGGTGCGTTAAAAACACGACACGTCGAATCCTCCGTCATCCGTTCAGTTCGCACTACAGTTAACGGTACATCAATTTTCCCTTTCCGAGCGATCGGGCAACGCGTGGCTGACGTACCCCGCCATCTAGGTAGCCGACGATCCATGATCGCCGAGACACGTATTCACCCATTCGGCTTTTCAATCCGAGCAACTTTTCTCTCTTCTTCGCGTCCTTCAACTTTATTTGTTTAACGAATCTCGATTCTACGTGGTGGCAAATCGCAGATTCTACGAGATGTTGGCTACTGTAATCCCGGCGCTAGTATAATTCTTGAGGAAATAATGCGCAAGATTATCGGAAGGGTTTCTGGGTTTCCCGATGCGGGGATTAGTCCCTTCGGTCTTATCTCGCGGAACGACGACCTCCCCCCTCCCCCCGCTCCCTTACTTTCTCTCGCTCTCCTTTTCTCCTTTTCTCCTTTTCTCCTTTCTCTCAAGTTGCGCGTCTCTCTCATTCCCAAGTCGCGACAGCGCGAATCCACCCTTTCGTTTCGTCCTAACGAAGATACTCAAACGACGCGTGCTATCGAAGAGTTAAGTTACGCTCTGTGGAGCGTCGGCCCAGGAGATAACGGGCCGTCCTCGCAATTTTTTCATTTGCACGTGGCCCCGAATCTCGCGATACGTCGTTCTTGAAATCGATACTTCTCCCCTCGACGCTGCGGCGCGCTTCGTCGCTCCATTCTGCCACCGACTCCC
>NW_014333239.1:139069-140423 GCF_000341935.2 Cephus cinctus | reverse complement strand
CACCCACCCCGCAACACCAAACGTTCGACGTTCGATTCGACGATATTTGATGAATCGTGCTTTTGAGCTTTGGACGGTCATTGTTTTTTAATTGAAGCCGCGCACGCGCCCCGCTCCTCTTACAAAAGTTGGCTTGGAAATTTTTTCAATTAAAAAGCGCCGTCGCTCGACATCCGGGTAGTTTTAATTACTGTGGCATCGTTACGCATGGCCCGCTTCAGTAAGACCATGCTAGAAACAATTACAACGCGCCGAACGCAGAGAACGCTGGGTGGTTGCCCGGGTGCCCGGGTGCCCGGGGGACACGTCGGCCAGAGGATGTCTCTCTGCTGCTTCCTGCCTCCCCGCCATCGCCGAACCGTCCCTCTCCTTCCTAGCGGCCTTCTCTCCGGATCGCCTGGATCGAGAGCGGCGAGAGGCTCGCTGCCAGTCGGGAGAGCCGAGGAAGGAGAAATTGTCGTAAATGAAAGAATAAGCTCGAAAAGGGACAGGAAATTGAAAAGGCAAAGCGCAAAAACCGGCCGCTGGAGGACTTCGCAAAGCCAGATAAAGAGAAAGCTCCGTGTCCTTTATTGGACGTTGCGACCCCATGGACCAATCGGTTAAGGACGCGATGACCAACATAGTTTCTGCTGATGATCTTAGGAAAGGGTGACCTGACTTCTGAGCTTGCTGCCTAAAGAACCGAAATGTGCTTCGTGTTTTCGGATGCGCGCTTTCATTTTCAGTCAGTCTGACTTGCAGTCCAAGATACATCGAGTCGATACACCGAGCTGCTACGAACTAATAAAGTCGCCTTGCGATTTGATTACCGAGAATCTGTTTATCGGACATACTTAGCGAATCAAATCGAGTTTCCAATTTATATTTGACATTTCGTGAAATGCGAAGTGCCGAATGCACAGGAAGTGGTTTGCGCTGTGACGGGAAAATACCCCGCCTCTGTACGGCGGGATATTTGAATCGAAGCGGGCGTCACGTCCGAATCGAGCCCCGTTATCCATTAAGGCGGCAAATGTCTTCGTGTTAGCTATTAAGAATGTCGACTTGGTGACGATCCTTGATCGACGTCCCTTCGATCGAATAGTATGCACCGGAGTCAATAACTTTTAATAGCCAACTGACAAGATCAGCTTGGCATAATTCAGTCTGTGCACTTCGAATCGAGATTGGTTTAGCACTACCGTAGCTACATTTTGAGACTCTTAGTCCTTCGCGTAACGAGGTAATGAGCGCGTCATTAGCTTTCTTAATTCTCGATCGTTGAAATGCGTGCTGGAGATGAAACGCGACAATTATTAGCTATTAGATAATAGGTATAATCGCGTTGTGGCCGCCCCCCCCCCCCCCCCTG
>NW_014333239.1:136815-138997 GCF_000341935.2 Cephus cinctus | reverse complement strand
CCCCCCCACCTGGCTGCCTCCCTGCCAAGTGCACCTCGGCCAGAACGTAAGGGGAACCTGTTTGCAGGCTGCGGTTGAGAAGCGCCGCGATGCTCCTGCCACCCGAGAACCGTGCGAACGGTTCACGGAGACGCGACTCAAGCAATTTCAGGAACTCGAGCAATTTTAGGGAAAGATTGTACCGTAAAGTAGTAAGGAGGACCGTAGGAAACTCACAATCAGCGGAAACTCGAGATATAATGGGTTAAGTTTCTGTCGTACTCTGGAAAATTTGTAGGTCAGGCTCCATTTTAATCGAGTTAAGCGGTTAATTTCCACCTGCATGTTTCGCGCTTGGTTTCATTTTCTTATGCGATTTAGTGACGAAGCCATTGAAGCTCACTCGGCTGGATTCGACACACCATGTCACACGTGTATAATACTGTACAATCTAGCAATTTGAGCGAGAAACATTCTGTTACACGTCGAATACGGAGGTCGGGCGTCGAGGGAAATCCGCTGCTGCTTGAAAAACTCGTGACCGAGAAAAAAGGTAGCTGCCATATGTGGCCGAACGTCCACCGAAACAGCAATGAAAGCGGCGCGGCGCGCCAGCCGAATGCTCGAAAAAGCGACGTGGCGCGTGAACCTGCAGAGATCACTGGTCATCCCCAATTACGTCGTTAGGGCACTTTGATCGATATTGTCTTTTCCTCGAGCAGTTCAGTAACGGAACGCAATCGTTTGATCGTAAACCACCCAATTATTGCGGACCGGACGACTAGTCAGGGCCGACCACGAAACAAATCTTAAATTTGACAAAAATAAATGATTCTTTATTATGCAATTAACGGAAATCTTATCAGTTATACTTCAGTTAATCTTCTTGGCTCGTGCGACGAATAAAAGTGACAATTGGCAAACGGTGGGGCTTGTTGTTGTGGCATGCGTTTCTTCATACTTCACTAGACGAGGGAAGTGAGTGATCGAGCGAGAACAGAGGAGTTGCTTTTACGGTGCACTTTTTAGGCAGTGCCCTCGACTATTTCCATGTAATTAGTAGCTCAGCGATTTAGTATTAGCAACGCTGCGTTTACGTAGCGAACGTCTTCCGGCGTTCCCGTTCGTTCGTTCCGTTCGTTCCGTTTCGTGTCGTATTCCCTGCGCGTAACGCGACATCCAACCGATGCGCTCCCAATGTATGTACCTACCCCCACACGGTGCACCGACAACAAAATTGACAGCAATCTCAGAATTTGAACGGTGTCGCTCACAATCAGATAGATTCGAGACATTTCGCTTCCTGGTCCATCCGTTTGCGTAATTATTATTCAACTTGTGCGGAGACTCGGGCACTGTGCAATCGGTAGAGTCGGTGTCGCTTGACCCTTACTGCCTACATCAGCGTAACAGATACTCTGCAGTACCGGTGAAAGGAAGAACAAGCAACGGTGAAGCTTGGAGAGTGCACGTAGGGCACCTGAGCCTGCGCCGTCGACTCTTGGGTATCAGCGACCTACATACGTGTACCACTTTGACAATGGTTCCATTTGGACTCGTTCATTCGTTCCCGGCGGCCACGATGCGCCCATGTGTCCTTGTGTGTCTGTGTGTCTGTGTGTCTATTTCCATTGGTTGCGCTAATTCCGCTAATTCCGCTCTGCCGTACAATTGGTTGCTCCTCGGGCTAATCTCCATTGACCGATGCAGCTGCTAACGATCTCAATGAGATGAGCGACGGGAGCAGCTGCAGGGGAGCTCTCCTCTTCTTCCTTTCGCTTTGCGCCGCTCCACTCGTACCTCTCGCACCTATTTGTAACTCAAGAATGGCGCTTCTATCCTAGAACTTGCACGAATGTAGAATGTAACATGGACTAATGCGTCGCGACGCTGCGCAGCTTTGGATTTGCTTCGGTTTAAATCGCGGAAAGAGAGAAGATTGGTTACCCTAAATATTCGAATGGTGCTGCTGCTGCAAGAGGAATGTGCTGCTTCCGGTTGATGCTAATTTCATGTCGTGGGCTCCTGCGACCCTTGAAACCTTCCTGCATCCTCTCACCCTCTCGCCCTCTCCTACTTGCTTCACTTCATCATCTCGAGTCCCGGAAGGAGCTCCGACCAAGAGAGCGACTGCGTATTTGCAGCCATGTGATTCGGCTTGCGCTAATAAAATACAGATTAGGGGGCGGGGGGGGGGGGAAGG
>NW_014333239.1:112318-136636 GCF_000341935.2 Cephus cinctus | reverse complement strand
GGGGGGGGGGGGGGGGGGTAAGGACGCAACCAGTTGTGCACATGTATTTTGCCTATAAGGAGCTGCACCTCGGATAAAAAAAATGAACAAGTAGATGAGGAGAAGAGCACAGAGGAGCACAATGGCTGCGCGCGTGCTGCAGAAATATTGGCATCGCAAGCAGCTTGGCCGTCCACGTGGCTGCCGGCTACAATCGCCGATGCTTTCCAAATGGCGCCGCGTCGCACTGACTCTGAGCTCTACCGATGGCTGTCCGATGACTGCTTCTGGCTGCTAAATCCTCATCTCTTTTCGAATCAAGTGAATTTCCATAGACGAGACTCGCCCTCCTCATTTCCGGCTTCCCTTTCACCCTTCACTCTCCTCCTAATCCAATTCGAATATAGGAAAGCTTCGATTCTCAATTTCACCTGCATCAGCCTCGATTCCGCGAGGGGATATGGAAATGTGCTCGAGTGGAACTGTGGGTGCCGAAGGTAGATATGAAATAGCGAGGATTTAATTAATTGAAAGATATAATAGTTTGCGCTCTCCTTTTAATCGGCACGAAAGACCCGATTGTTCCGAGATTACTTGGAATCCACTTGGTGGGTATTTCCCCCCCCGAGCCCGGAGAATAGCCAAACTTTAGAATTTTTTTCGTGTGGACTCTCTGTTATCGATCGGCACAAATCCTTTAATAGCCACCAGCACCTTCGATTTACGCTTTCGAATTTCACGACCGTTTCACCGCTTTTCGTCTCTTCGATCATACCGATAGAGATAACGAAAACTGATAAATCTGAGCATCTTCGACATTGGCAGAAAATAATTTTCCAACTCTTCCTCTCCCAGGCTGAGGTAAGAGGGAGACGTCGGCCATATGTTATGGATGTTTCGGAAGAAACTTGAGGCCCAACGTGTCAACCTCCTAGTCCATAGACACTTTACTATACAGACTGAATTTATCGACAACTCAACAGATAGCTTCTGCGCTTGTTTTTCTTCTATTCCGAGTGGCTATCTTTATTAAGAGTAAATGAGCAATTTCAGTGTAGTAGATTAAACGGAAGTAGCCAGGGAAGCTGAGAGGCAGAAAGTAAGGTGCAAGAAGCAGCGGCGCAAGGGGCCAAATGCAAGAAGACGTAATGAAAGTGGAAGGAAAGGATTTCGAGAAATGGATTTTTCGGCAGCCTCGCTCTCCGGGCTCCTGCGTGTAACTGGAAAACTTTTTCCATCATCTTTGGCCAATTTGTTGTTATCCTCTCGAGACCCAGTCAGCTGACATAGTATCGGATCAGTGGGCCAATGGTTGCCGAACAATTTTTGGAAAATAAATAAGGAAACCGGTGCCCAGAGGAGGAGGATACCCCATCCGAAGATTTAAAATGATATTCTGCATAACGTATATGCACGCGTTTCCGCGTTTCCGCGTTTCCGCATTTCTGCGTGTCCGTCTGTCGCGTAATCCAGAGCAACCATATTATAATTTGCGTATTATTGCAATAACGATTGGTCATGAGCCAAGAAACCCATTTGCTTGAGATAACTTTGGATGCATACGCAGAGTGCCATTCTCGCGCCGGGAGCACAAGTCGAGCTGATCCACACTTCAGATTGGTCAGATCGAGGATCGAGCGTTCCCACTTTTCTTAACAAATGAAATCAGTTACTTGGCCGAGGAGAAAATGACCGAATGAATGAACTGAAAGAGAGAGAGAGAGAGAGAGAGAGAGAGAGAGAGAGAGAGAGAGATGTCTGCAGCCTGTGATAAAGACAGGATTCTCTAGGAAGAACCAAATGTAATTCTGGTCACGTAACTTCTCGGGATTAGGTTCTGTTTCCGTGAAAGGAGACTTTATCCCTCCTACTCGGTTTCTCTCGAAGTACCAAATTTTGCAGTTACACTCTATTTATAGAAATGGTACGTCATACATAAGTTTCTTTCCTTCGTTATCCTTTGAAGGACACTAAAAAGAGATCTCTATTCGTCTGTAGTACCGGCGACAGATTTGCAGGCGCCTCCGATATTCCACAAAGTTCAACACAGGACGCAATATACGATGCAGCAACAATCGACGAAAATTTTACGGAAACGAGTGTACCAATATAAGAATGATCGGTTATCATTTTTTTGTTAATCTTTCAAGTTTCTCGCTTTTGTAGAACCGTTAAAAATGTGAAAGTCATTGATTGAAAAAAAATGAACCTTTTTCTCTCAATAAGACACAGCAGAGTGAATTAAATGAGATAATGAATTTCTTGGCGAAGGCAATGGGAGACATTATAGTACAGCTTTACGTTTAATTCGGTTCGTTTTCTCGAGAACCTCGCACAATTTTTAGAATCCATTCTCCGAGATGATTTGGAATGGAGCTCGTGGCCACGTTGACTGTGGGAGATGCGGAAGATTTCGGATGAAGATGCCTCAGGGAGAAGGACCGAGGGGAGACGAGAGCCCGTTTGAAATCAGCCGCGGCCACGCTTCGCTCGAGCTCCGCGATTAATCCGATTTGCAGGGCGCTACGTGACTCTCCTTCCTCGAGATATCGTTACTTATTCTGGTTCCGCCGGCGGGATGAAAAAAACACGGAGAAAAACTTTTTTACCGTTAAGGTGAAATCGCGGCGCCCCGTGCATCCGATAACTTCAGAGAAATATGTAGCGACAAGAAGAGCTCGAGGAGGCTGCAAGTCGCGCGCCGGGTCCTTATATCGGCCGCACCACTTCAGGGGAATGCGGAGAGGCCGGAAGAACCTCGAGGAAGAGTCGAAAGCTACACCCCCCTCTTCTGTGTCCACCAAGAGAAACGTACAGCGGTACAGCAAAAAGAAAAAAGTTTACTCGTTCAAGGCATTTTATCGAAGCTCAAGGTTGCTCAAGAGATTTATTATTAAAGGCAGCTGAAGGATCCTAGAACTATCCTTAATTAGACTGCTAGCCAGAAGGTCGATGATAACCGACTCTAATCGAATAGCGGGAAGGATATAGCAGCAGCAGATCCCACTACTTTATAACCTCTTTTTCTCTATTTCTCTTTTTCTCTTTTGTCAGCTGTACATTATATGCATGTGCAATTACACTCTACTCCTATGTACTCTAGCTAGAAATACGCGCTCGATACCTATATACGTATATACGTATGTGGTGGACGCGAATTTACTTTTGCATAAAACCCCCACGATTCCTCTTGCAAATTATTTCGCGAGTGTAGAGCGTGCAGCGGAACCTTCTTAAATTTACATCCCTCCGCCCGTGTTTCCCTTCAAAGTTATGACCTTCCTCAAGAAACTTATTAAATTTCATTTAAGTTTTATTTGAGCTCGCGAACGGAGGCTCGCGGGCGGCTCGGTGACTCAGCGAATGATCTTATCGTTATATCCGCCCTAGTCCGCGATCTATGAGAGTTTTTAACTGGCCACGAGATTAAAATCTTTCACTCTTCTGACTCCTCGCATATTTCTACGGCGTCCAAGGCAATCCCATCAATCCCATCTTTGTCCGCGTCTTCGTTCCGTCTCCGTGGGGACGGAGAGTTGGGATCTAACGGTGCCTTTGGAGCCTTCTTCTTTGTTTCAGGTGAGCAACGATACTTGTTACACGCTACGACGACATAACAATAAAGAACCGCGATTAGTCGAGATTTAGGTGGGCGACGCAGTCAAGAGTCTCAACTTCGTCATGTGGGATTGCTAGAATTTTCTTAATGAGTGGAGGACGAGGGAACCAAGGGAGACAAAGTTCCTCGGTACCGGGTGTGCCGGAATATCAGGCTTATTGTTAGACGTGAGTCGGTTCCGAAGTCATTTCGCGATAATGGAGAGAATTAGAGAAGTCATTTCAGAAGGAAGGAAGAGTCGACGATAATCGTGCGTAATGGATCGATTAGCCTTCGCTAATAATCCTTAGCCCTTAGCCCTTAGCCCTTAGCCCTTAGCCCTTAGCCCGAGCTTACGCGCAATGAAGTTGCCGAGTACTTATTTGTCAAAAGGATTGTATGTCAACGAGAGGATCTTGATGCCCTTTCCTCTCTGGGTCCTGTTGCTCCTAAGGATGAACCTATGACTGTGGCGCGAAACGCACGCGGGAAACACCGAGCAAACCGTGGGAACCTCGTTGGAATTTTCCAGCAACTCATCGGCTCTCTGAAATCCCATGTAGCTCCGTATCTTATCGTGCCGATAATCCGCCGCTGATTTAACTTGGCAGAAAAGCCCATTTGCGGAAGGAAGCGAGAGTAATTGACGCACAGACCTCAAGACTCGGCCATTCGGATTCGAGATTTGAGAGTGGTGGTGGCCCGCTGCATGAGCCACAGGCAGTTAGTTGCATTTGGAAGGGCCGTCAAATGCGAAGCCCGGAAGATGGATTGACGAGAGCATTGAGAACAGTGAGAACAGTGAGAACAGTGAGAGCAGGATTCGCGTGCCGAGTTCAGTTAATTCCTCGTTGCTGACAGTGGCTGCTAATGCGAAACGATCGTCGCAAATTAAACTGTCAACTCGAGAAATTGAATTCGATTTATTGTCCGATCGGCTCCCTTCGATTGGTCCCTTCGATTCTTCCGCTCGGATGATCCGCAGAATCATACAATTGTGAAGCGAGTCGATCGTCTTTGATCAAAGGTAAACGCGGCAACTGGCGCAGACGCCGAATCGGTCGCGCTGACGGGTCGTCGGAACAATAGTCGAGAGAGAGAGAGAGAGAGAGAGAGAGAGAGAGAGAGAGAGAGAGAGAGACAGCGGCTAAGGGGCGAGGGGTGAAGGAAGCATGTGAGCCAAGGGTGTGTGGCTGTATTATATGTCCTATCGCTGGTTTATGCAGCCATAAATAGCATTTATATGCTCGGTAAAGTACACTCGGTAAAGCCAAAGCACGGGCTTCTCGGCTATTCTCTATATCTATATTCTGTTATGCTCCAAGTTGCTATCCAGCGTCACCACCTAGTCGCCTAGTCGCCTAGTCGCCTAGTCGCCTAGCCGCCTAGTTCCTCAGTCATCAGCAGTCCCTGACAGCTAGTCTACGCTCTTACGACAATTATTTGCTCTTCACTCTTTTTTCTTCAACTCTATTTTGACTTTTATTTTCACCTTTCTTTTTAGCTATCCTCATTGAGGACGATAATCCTCAATTACGATTCCGAGTAAAATTCTTCACTCTGTTACGTATCTTCGATAATGACCAGTCGTAAACGAATTTGCGAGAATTCTCGGTTCTCTGGTTCTGTCACGTCCGATAGTCTGTTCCTTTATTGCATGGAGAGTTGCTGCAACAGGGAGCGGGAAACCCGGAACGAAGACGAAGAAGAGAAAAAAGGAAGAACGACGATCACGATGGGCAGGATGAAAGTAGTATTGCCGCGGGACACGCGCCCTGGCGTGCCAGCGTGTTCCGCTGAGTCGATTCAGTCCTGAAGCGAGTTCACCATAACTTCCGAGGTTCGCAGTATGTTCCGTTGAGTTTATTGGGCCCTTAGTACTCCTAGGGTGGTTATCATCCTGCAGAGAGGGTGGCTTACAGTGGGGGTGAGGGGAGGGCGCTTGCGTCGAGGTTCAAGTCTTGTAGCCTATTCGATCTAATGCGTTCCTGCAATAAACTTTACTCCCGCGCTGCTTGCGCGTCCCGTAAGGATAGATCTACACGTATGCAGGATTCGGCCGCTCCAGTAGCCCCAGTAGCCCCGGTAGCCCCGGTAGCACAGGCGCACGCGATAACATACATGTATGCAGTTACATGCAGTTATATGCACCCAGAGCGCTCTAGTTGTCTCCTTCCGAGGTGTTGTCACTTTTATCGCGGTTCACAATTTCTCCCATCCCTTCCATCCCTTCCATCCCTTCCATCCCTTCCATCCCTTCTGCAGAAAGCAAAGGTTTGAGAGGATGGCTCGTCGCTGTGCACGTCTTTACTATGAAGTTGCTCTAACGTAATATACCGTACCTACTACCAGGCATTCGAAATAAGCCAGAGTTAGGAGGGACGATATATCAGGCTAGTGGATGATGGGTACAAGACATAGGGTGAATTACAAAAGAAGAAGAGCCGATTTCCACCAACTGCAATTCGAGGGAATTCTCAAGGCAGATTCATCATCAGTGCGAGCGCGCATTTCTCATTAAGCACGCTTACAGCGCCTGAGAAATTATGAAGCGAGTTTAATTGTCCCGCCTATCACGGCTCCCGCTAGCTCTGCCCTTCCACTTGTCATTACCGACAGCCTTCCTGGTAATGACTTACAGAATCGCGCGTTGCTAGCGCGACCGATTGGCAGCGAGCGCTGCGAACTTTTAAATTGATTTGGAATCGCGCCAATAGTCAGGCATTTTTTAGGAGAGCCGCCTAATTGGTTTTATTATTGTGCCCCCGATCGATGAGAGTCCTGACCCATTACGATACGGGAACCCATGAAGTTCGGTGCGTTACTCGATCCGTCGCACGTGGAAGCACGTGTCGCCCCATTCCCTCGCTCCTTCTTTGCCGCGTTGCAATTCCAAGAACAAAGTGCACCCGCAGTTCCTTGGAAATTCATTGCCAGTCGAAATCTGCATTCATTGTCTCGTGAACTCTGAAATTCTTTCCTTCAAGTTATTCAAGATGAGCAACACGGGACAGCGATGATTCCGATGTTTTTCCGGCTTTCGTGAAGTTGTCACCAAGTGAGCACGTGACGGGATGAAGATGTGTCACCGTGTCTTGTTTCTTCTGTAATCTTAATTCCTTCTATTGCAGCATGCCGTTTCATCTTTCGAAGGGGTTAATATTTTGACGTTATCCATTGCGCGCCATTGATACGGCCGATACTCGCGATAATCAATCTTTATGGATTAATCGGCCTGACCTGACGCCAGAAAAAGCAGTAGAATGCACAACGCGCGTACGTAATACAAGATTTCTCATTTGAATTTTCATTCGATTCGGCCGGAGTATCTGAAGTAGGCAGCGAGGACTTTTATTCTTTACTCGAGTAGGTGAAATCTACCTCGTGAAAATACAGAATAGGAGAAGATAATGTGAAGGGAAGACGTGGAGATGTGGAGGAAAAGAATGCGGCCGGAGAGAGTGCAGGAGAAAGTCTCCACGAGGATTGCAGATTGTGTCCTCGTCATAATCAAAGTGGGGAAAGGTTGCTTAACCCTCTTCTCTCTTTCCTAGCTTTTCCTTCCGAAGACAAAAAATGCACAACTACGAGCTGCGGCTTCGAATGACATTAGCGGTGCTGAACGACGAGAACGAGAAAAGAGAAAAGGGAAAAGGGAAAAGAGAGTTAGAGAGCAGTAGCAATGATGGCGGCCGTGCCGGGAGAATGAGAATCAGACTTAAGTAGACTGGGGAATGGAGGATCATTTTAATGCCTGGTTAAATTCCGTAATTGAGAGTGGTGAGAGCGGGTCGAGTGTCAGTTAAGCGCGTGTGGGTGTAGCTTTGGATTTGGGGTAGCGGAGATCGTTCATATTTACACGAGAAAGAGCCGAGATTTATGGTTGACGTTAGAGCTACCTCGAAAAGAGACGCTGAGGAGTTTCTCGCTCGCCGGAGCGAGAACGGAGCCGCGTTGCGCGTGCCGCCTGAGTCATCCGATCATCTATCGATATGCAGGCCCGGGGTTGTGGAGCCTTGCGAGATACTACACTCAAGATTTTATGCCATAAACGCCCTTTACGCTGTATTACTTATGAGCTAAACCGGTTTCCACGGAGCGGCTGAGTTACCGACGCCTCGTTAGAGAGAGAGAGAGAGAGAAAGAGGCAAAGGGCTGTAGAGCGCGCAGTCTTCTCGTTTTGCCGTAGTTGAGAGGAAGAAGAAGTCGGGTCATATCGGCTCGTCAGTTTCCGCTGAAACAAGAATTGACTAGCGCCCGGCTGGCATGCGGATACATGGAAGAAGGGTGGACATGGAAGATGGCCGAAGGCGATGTGGGTTATCTCTCGTATTTACATTATCGTAGTTACGTTACCTAGAGTTAAGAAAATACGTTAAAAAACGATAAAAGCCAACTGCAAGTGACGCTTTATTGTCCTCTAAGACAAAGTATCATACAAAGATGCTGGGCAGCCATAACTTCTTTAATAAATTTCGAGCCTGCTCCCGGCAGATTGTCAATGTAAGAGCTGCGGCACGCATGGAAACTCGAGCTTCGTGGAGGCCGAAATGAAACCGGACGAAGAATGTCAGGCGAGAAGGGAGGCGCTCACTTACCATTGAAGCTACGCTCGCGGAAATGCTTCGTACGTGTCCTAGAGGTCCCAGAGGTCCTAGAGGTCCTAGGCGTCCCAGGCGTCCTAGGCGTCCCAAGAGTATGTCGTGTCTCCCTATTGGCGCATTGCGTATGGCGCGATGAAGGGTCGCGGACGAGAATTGACGATCGACACTCGAAAGGAGCGACCAGGGGGACACGCGGGCAAGAAGTGGGGTGTTCTGCACAGGACAGGGGGCCATCGTTGTCTCGCATCGTTCTTATCGATGAGATCAAGATTAGAGGTTAGCGGATGGATGAATTCGAAACGTCCTCTCTCTTCTCGGGAGCGGGAGCCTTTGATTAGATTCGTAAGAACGATACATTAAAGTCGAGAATCCGGCATTAAGCTCGATCCTCCGTTCGCTCCTTTGCAGCTCGACAATTGGTTCGATCCAATCTGTCTCGGCTGTCCTTTCTCCTTGGCTGTGATTTAGGAAGGATAAACTGGGAAAGCAGCACCATCGTCACTGCCACTAAAACACTCGCATCTATCGGAAGCTTCGCTGGAGCCGACGTGGCTCTCGCTCGAGCGTCAACCCTGCCAACCCTGCGCACGATAATCACGGCAATGACGATGAGACGACGAGCTGAGGAAGCCGCCCGTCTTGCCCTTTACATTTTCACGAATCTCGCTGGAGTTGCGAGATTTCATTTGAAACACGGGAAACGTGCTGCTTCGCGATAAGGAGCTCTCGGCCAGCTTCCTTTTCTCGGCCATTTTTCGAAATTACTTAGCTGCTTCTCTATTTTCCTATTCCTCCTTGTGTAAAAGTCATCGGCGCTCACGCTCTGACTTATGAATTCCGCTCAGTCGCCTCGACTGAAATTCGGACGGTGCGCACGGTAAAACATTAACCACTGATAGGAATCATGTCAGACGCAATAATGCGAGATCAGCGTGGTAGGGAGAATGGCGCACAGACTCCGGCTGATTTATGAAATTCCTACGTCGCGTTTAACAGCGCCTCGCCGAGCTACCGATGCCGGGCTCATGTCCCCTCTCTCTGTATATTGTTCCTGCAGGCGCACTCACCTCTCTGACCTCTTTGAGGTTCAAAGTCGCGCGTGCACCTCCCTACGGTATCTTTCATTGTCAGACGAAGCTTATGCAGTTTTCGTATCAAGGAAATTTTGTGCACCGGCAGGAGTTTAGGAAGATCAAGAGAATGAAATTGGATTGAATAATGTTAAGTCAAAGAAACAAGTCGAGCTACGTCTGTTGTTAGCGGCAATTGGAAATTCGAATGGCGACGACACTCGACACATTTAATGCAACGATTATCTATCTGACTATATGAGGGCTGACTGGCGCATTGGGTTAGGTTAGTTTTCAACTGCATGGAACTTTATGTGATCATCGACAATAATTTGTCATTGCAACTATTGTACTTTGTGTTCACAAATCATTCGTATTCTATGATCTAATTAGTAAAAGCGAGGACCGTACGCGATTCGAAAGGAATCTAAATAATTTCTCGACTCCGTCTTGTAGCCTCTTGACGCGCGTATCGAACCATCCTTCCGCGCCAATCAACCAGATACAAATGAATTTTCGACTGAAATTACCCAAAGTCAATAATCTGATTATTGCGGTGGTACAAGAGAGTTCTTCTTTCACTGGTAGTCGCGATTCTCCCCTTTACTCTCGTATTTTTCGGGGGTTGTTATCTTGGCGTCCTGGAGGACGGGCGCTACTAAATATTCGGCGTTCCACTCATCGCAGGTCCCCTTCATGCTGGTCCCCCTTGAAGCGCGCGGAAGCAGCTCCTTGTCATTTAAATACCTACTCCCCTTCGTGACAGGCATTGCGCGGGCCTATTGTTCCCATATTGGACGGCGACGTACAATGTAAACAGGTGGAAAAAAGGTGCTCTTAGAAAAACTGAAAAAGTGGAAACAAGCGCTGCTAGAGTGACGTGGGACTTTTACGTGCCGAGCAAAATGGCAAGAAAGATTGGCGCATCGTCAGGGATCGAGGCGAACCGAAGGGAGATTCCCCAAGGATATCTCGGAAGCTCTCGACTGATTAAAAACCGACCGATCGGAAGATACTCCAGTCTGTTCAGAGTAATCCAATTCCGTTGAGTCTCTTAGGATTAGAGGATTAGAGGATTTAGAAAATTCGAAATTATATCTATAGTCTTTTCATAGTGCATCGCGCTTTCGTACTTTTTCGCATTCAAGTCAGAATCAAAGGGATCTTAAGGAGTATCCATATTCAGGCTCGTAGCCCCCCGCCGCGCGTTATTTCTTTTTTCTCTCTTTTTTTAACCTCTGATAGAGATACCTTTTTGACTCTTTATCATCGAACGGCCGATTCCTTCGAGGACGGATGAAGCTGCGCCCGGAGGACCAGACCTCGATCTTCCGTCAGTGCACATGAATTCCACGGATTGATCGGTTCGGTTGGTTCGATCGGTTTGGTATAATCCAGGATTTCCGTAGGTGTGGCCGATACTCTTGAATGTGATGCAAAGCGGTTTCGAGGTTTACGAACACGATTGCTGCATTATTCCGGGAGGTGCAGCTTTCGAACTTGCGGTTCGAGCTCCAACCTCCTGTATAGGTTTACACTTGCTCCCTACAAACTTTTTATTTCCTTTATGAGGACCCTGCTGTTCATTAGCATGGACAGAGTGAAGTTTCAAATTCAAGCAAGAATAAATGTGGCTCGTATGTCACGCAAAATTCGCAACCGTCATAATTCAAGACATTCGTTGCTGACAATTAATCGCATGATATTTTACCTAAGTCTTCCGCCTGTGAGATTATGGTCGCATGTTACTGCTAAACTCGAGCCTCCTTGCCAAACAAATGGAATAGAGTGGACGTTAGGTGGAAAAGTGGAATTATTAAGAAACACTCTAATCTAAACTTACGATCCTGTATTGGCTTCGCTCTTTTGAACCGTGAGCGATCGGGGCTAATGGAGCAGGTTGCGCTGCAACAGTTTCGAAAGGGTGCGAGGAGGCGACACCGGTAGCCAGTAGCCAGTAGCCAGTAGCCAGTAGCCAGTAGCCCCCGAGAAACCTCAGCCAAATTTAGCACGCGGAATCCGGCCCAAACACAACCGAAATAAATGCTAATCATGATTCTTAATCAACGGCTCTCGTTTCTATATATAAAAGAGCTCTTGCTGCCAGACGATTGCGAGTTTGGATTATGAACTCAGGACACAGCCCAGGTATAAAATAGGCTGACAGCAGTAGTTCAACGGAGTGACATCTTCCCTTCCTGAAAATCCTGCATGCGTGCTGTCGAAAGCCTTACTTCCCTCTCCGTTCCTCAATCCTCAAGTCTGAAGTCGCATCTCGCCGCACTTGCCACTCGAGCTCGCGATAAAATATCATGCGAATCTTTCACGTGCTTGCGAAAATGTAGCAGCTCGATCAATTGTATGTACTTGTTCTTTAGCGACTATCAAATCTAATTGGACAAGGGTGCTTTTGGCACGGATGGCTTCTCCTGTTCGATGCGTATATTCAGCTTGCCTCTGACGCCAAACTCCAAGTTTCTAATTATACATCGTCTATGTTTCGTTTATCCCGATACTTTCTCGCATTGGCAGCATCTTTGCGAATTTATAGGTGGCGCAGCAACTGGCACATTTTCCAATTGAAATTATTCTGCTTAGCTGAATTTACACATCATAGAATCGGCCGTCAAAGTATTTATTCGACGCATAGTCTAACGTCGAAAAATTACAAAATTGAGGAGGTGCCTCTAATAAAATATTTTTTATATAAATGAACATGTCACACGATCGACCTTTCGATTAAATTTTGCCCATATAGGTTGATATTGCTGCGATGCACGAATAACATGTATATGGGTACGATCCATAAGCTCTGCCCATTTTCAACAACCAGAGTCGAGCATAAGCTAATTCAAATAAGGAGAGCGACCTGAATCTTTTCTTTACATTTTCGCGGCTGAAGTGCGGTCCATGGACTCCGCAAGAAGTGAGATTAGGCGGTCTGAGCGCTCGTGACGTTTCATCGTCGTCTTTGTGTGCGAAGGCAGCAGTTGGTCGACGTAAATAACGTAAATAACGTAAATGACGTTAATAAATCTTTTAACGTGTTATAGTCATTGGATCGTTGAAAAATACGGTTGCTCATAAGGATCTTGTGTGTAAATATTTTTTTAAGGGACGTACGAGGGTTAAGCGTTTTCACCGAAGGACTCGGTGGACGTTATCATCGTCCGATACCGATGCGGCACAGGTGAACTTCAACTGATTGGCAGCCTCACTGTATCAAGTGAACCTGATTTGGTGAGGTCGCTTTTGACGTCATCGTCGATATTGAATCGAACGGCGCGCAGTCGGGGTTAACGGGGGCTAAGTGGTACACATCTACGGACTTGCCGATCAACCGAGATCCGAGACGCGAGCGAACTCTGATACAACCAAAATATTTATGTCGCCTGTTGCATCATGCATTTAGCTGGACACACTGGACACACACAACTGGACAGGAAACAAATTGGTCTATACGCGCTCGCATAGAATCTCTGCTGCTATCGATACGTTACTCTCCAGTAACCATCATCGATTTAGCAGAATCCGACTATACAATATTGTTGGACTCTTTAAATAAATCCTGGATTTTCACACTATTTTATTAGACGTTTTGAGATACTTTATTGCGTGGCACATCGTGGGCAGCCACTTTCATTTTCTCAGGCCCATGAAGCTTCGTCCCTTCCCGACAGCGCTGTGGTGACGTACTGTTGAAACTACTATATTCCGCGTGCATGTTTCAGTCACGAACACATATTATTTGAAGCTCGTAAAGCTGGACATAAAAGCTTCCTAAACAATATATTTGTCGGATGATGTAAATTCACGGAAAAATAAAATTGATTATATAAAAGTTACATACTTAGGTACACATATCTTAGTGAAATCGAATTGAGAAATTGCGCTGGATATATTGCATTTTTAATCGAATGGCCTACCTGAGCTACCTGTCGACCCCATGCGAGATCAGACTGCCGATTCTAACTGGCGGGTTTCCATTTCGACTGAATTATTAAATTCAATTTTTCGAGTACTGAGAGATTTGAAATATTAAGCACGTTTGCCTAGAAAGCCTTGCAATTGCAACGGCCTCCTTTGCCCAGACCGCCTCGGTTACTTGGGTAATTTCATATCGCGCACCACTGTGAAAATGAAAGATTTCCAGCCCATTGAGGAAACCCCTGCTTCACTTTGCTCCCTTTGGCATCCTCCTACTCTCTCGAAACTCCTCCTCGATTCTTCTACCTTTCAAATAGATTCTACTTGAGCTCTGACTCTGAGGCGAGTCTGGTCTGACCTTTGTAAAATTCAGCGGGGCCTCGTCTATTATCGGAATTGTGACAGCTCGAGTGGCAGTGCACACGAAAATAGATGACCGCCATTTACAGAAAAAGGACAGAAGATATATATATATATATATATATAGAAAGAGAGAGAGAGAGAGAGAGAGGGAGGGAGGGAGAGAGAGAAATGAAGAAGAAAAGACTTGTTGGGCTGTTTAGGCAGGTGAAACTAGCGTCAGGAGTTAAGAATGGCGATCGAGTCGATTTTGCAGATATTATGGGGATACTACATACTATGATTTGTGATGTCTCCTTCAAGGAGTGACCTACTCGCCTGCAAGTAGATATCATCCCTTTTCCATGATAGATCATTCTCAAAAATATTCACTTTCTTCTTCTTCTTCTTCTTCTTCTTCATTTGATTGGGGAGTTCTCTCCATGATCTCCCTTTCCCCCGTCACAGCCATGGTCGCATCCTCCTTCTTTGACTTATACGTCTTATACGATCTTATACGTCTCAACCATCGAATCCGTTCTACCTGACATGTTCGCCGTCCAAAAGAAGCTGGAAGATCTACTACGCAGACAGTTTTCTACTCGATTTCCCGTGAGAAAACGAGAGCCGAAAGCTCCGGAGCGAACGGGAAGGAAGGAATCGGTGCGAGCGAGAGTAGAACCTGCTGGCCAAGGATGAAGATGAAAATAAGGAGGAAAGTACGTTAGCAGGGAGCGAGGACAGAGTGCCGAGCGACGCGCCGAGCGACGCGCCGAGCGACGCTCCTGAAACGCCGCGAGTAGTTGAGAGAACTCGAGTGGTGGCTTAGCGAAGGTATTATCGTATGAGAATCTCTCATCGGATCCAATAGTTCGAGCGCGCGGATGTGGAATAAAGCTCATCAAGGATTCAACCCACAATCCGTATTCGATGAATTAAAGATGTCGCTGGAAGTAACAAGAACGGATCTCTCGATAGCATCAGAGCTCGCGCCAGCCGCCCCTCTTCCTCCTTCACTCTTCACTCTTATCTCCGATTGCTTTTACTCTCCTCATCACCAGACGGATTAACCTTCGTCACCAATCGGTGCCAGCCCCGGCCTATATGTATATCTGAATCGCTAAGATCAGGAGTTATCAATCGAATGACAACAGAATATATCAAGGCTTGAACGAGGATTTTGTTGTTGGGAATACGAATCTACAGTGAGTGTCGAAAAAGTGCGAGGGAGCAATAAAATGAAATTCTTTGTGCCAAGCATAGATCCAATTCAACCTTTTGTCTTTCGTGTATTATTTAAGAGGCCTTCCTAGATATTTAGCTATGAGAAATATGCATCTCATAAATTTTCTACGCGTGTTAAAAACTGTCATAAGATGTCTGAAAATCGGCAGTGGTTTGCGAAGCGAGAGGTGGACGAGTTAGCCGGGTGAGTGGCTGGGCGCGGGTATGGCTCAATGAGCGAATGGGCGAATGGGCGAACGGGCGAACGGGCCAACGGGCCAACGGATGAATGGGTGAATGGGTGAATGGGTGAATGGGTGGCTACCTAGGCAAATTTGTACCTGCGTGCACAGTTGCTATCATTAGGATGGTGGGCCATAGCTGCAATGCGGGCACCTATGCGCCCGTTGGAGGGGGTTCGGTATAGCCTCTATGCACCCACTATGCAGTCGTTATATAGTACATGCACTATCGCAGGCCGTGGAAGCGGGACTGGCTCGCGGCCAGGTAGGCTCTGCTTCTGTCGACCCTCTATAGGTATGTATCAGCCTACCAAGTCAACTCGTTGCGTCTTAAGAAAAGTATTCGCGTGTACGTGCGAATGACAATAGGCCTGTGACGTGTCTTTTGTCAATTTTCAAGGAGCCAGAGACGGCCAAGTGTTCGGGGCATCCGCGAGCAGACTTCTTCTTCTGGCTCCAGCGAAGGAGATGAAATCCCCATACGGAGGCACCGCACTATACGAACGTGGAACGGTGTCTCTTGTATCTTGCAAAAACTCTTTCGTATTTGTACTCTTTCCTTTTGGGATGCTGAGCAGCCCTCACTAAAATAGAGCGCGGCACGCGAACGCGAACAAAACAGTCGACTTGCACGATTCGGCCTGCCGTATTTATAAATGTGAAATCGAATTCAGTTAATATATTATAGATAGAGACGAGTTAACTTTTGGCCGAACTTTCGAAATTTCCTAAGGAATTCGGACCATTTGATATTTGCCAACGTTTCGCTATTTATAATCGAATTAAAAAGCGAAGGGCGAGCGAAAGTTTCACTGCGATCGAGACACAGGAAAATCCTTTCTGCATCTTCAATTCCGTCTCTGGAAATAGACGTGTTGCTAATTCAACTGGTCTATCGGTTTATTGGTTCTACTCGTTGACCCACAATTTGGACTTTTCCCTTATTACTACACCACTATTATTCTGCGGACTGGTGGCACGTTTACCTTCCGACGAACGATGTCTTTTCACTTCTCGATCGATTCAATAGATTTCTTTTCCGCTATCCTTCCTCCTACTTAAGTGTCTCCATCGAAAGAACAGTAAAAGCAGTTTATGCGCTTGACAAGTAACTCTTGTATGTGTTTACGCTTGGCGGTTGAGTCCAATCGGTACCAACAGGAACACTGATTGGTTTGATATCTTATATTTTTTATTATTATACTTTTTAATTCATTTGCAGCAATCGACAAAAGATGCGAGTACTGCCGAAACTCGCCGCGAGGGTGGCGCCACTGGCATTACTTATCAGGCGTAGACCCACGAGCATCCCGATGCCATTAATATTGCTGCAGAAACGCATCTCCGGCAGCCAGTAACTCCGCGTTTATTCAAATGATAGTTTAGGTTGAGCCACATTCTTTGCTCAAGGATAAGTAATCCTGCTGGATCTGCTGGGTGCAGAAGAAAGGAGTGCGAAGAAGATGGCAGTTCTCGAGGATCGGGTTAGGGAGTAGAGAAGGCCATTCGTTTCAATGAACAGTCTTCCGAAATGGGAGAGCTCTCTCCTTCCTCTCTTCTTTCTCTTTCTTCTCTTCTCCGCAGCTCTTCTATTCCGTCCTATCTTAGGGGATCCTGAAATCTTCCTGGACACGACGGTTCGCCATGGAATAGGAGAGTGCAGCGTCGGACTTTACATGTAGAACTTGGTGTCGGCCCTTTGTGCATACAGAGAAACACTCGGTCGAATAGCTGGGCTGCACTCTCTTGAACTCCCTTGAACTCTGTCCCTCTTCTGTCCCTCTTCTGGGCTATTCTCGGCTATTCTCGGCCATTCTCGGCTATTCTCGGCTCGTCGTCTGTTACAATCGCATTTGAATGAAACTCAACAGCATCACCTCCATCCATCCTTGGCGAAATGAAGTTCAAACTCAGTTTCACGTGCTGCCGTAGCGCAGAGAGCATCGTGCTCGTGCCGATCAGCTCGCTGCCGGCTGCTAGGCAAAGGCGATACCCTGCGCTGCGCTTAGGAGAAAAGAATCAAGGTAAAAAGAAGGAGCGGAGTGCAAAAGCTTTAAGAAACTTTAAGGATTCTGCTTAAGCTTAGAAATGCTTAAGCTGCCATAAGGCCCATAAGAGACACGCTGCACTCGGAAAATCTGGAAGTGGACGATTCCTCCTTTTCCATTGGGCTAAAGCATCAACTCCTTCAGCAATTTCGTTGCAGGATTAGAACTACGAGTCAAAGGGATTAGAAAGGAACATGCTCAAAGCGCACGTTTCCTGGCTCTCGGATCGCGCAAAGGCTTAATAGTTTATATGCAATGAATTTTTACTTTCATATCATTTTTTTCATTACTCTACGAGGCATTGACGAAAAAACAAATAAAAAAAAACGACAAAAGAGAATATCCACAAGAAGAGAGAGAGAGAGAGAGAGAGAGAGAGAGAGAGAGAGAGAGAGAGAGAGAGAGAGGTGATCTAATGATTGTACGACGAAATCTTGTAGATTTTGTGGATTCTTAGACTAGAGTTAAATGAGGACCGATAGCCAGGTAGGTCAGTGTAACGCGGCCACCTTATCTCGGACCCTCAAGGACACAATCAGCTCGCGTGTCTCTATCGCTTAATCAAATTATCAGTCGTCGTTTCGATTGCCGATTCACGATTCACGATTCACGATTCACGATTTACGGCACGAATGATCGGGGAGAACGTGAATCAGTCGCAAAAGGAAATTCTTTGACGAGAAGGATCCGAGGGTTGCGATGGTTGCGATGGCTGCGATGGACGAACGAGAATGTTGCTAACGGAGGACGAAGGTGGGCACGGCGCTTATTCCTCCAGGAGAATAAGTCGAGGAGTAGGAACAATTAAGGAAATAATGTTCGTAAATTTCTGAGCTGGACGCTAAGTGGCTGGAACGTAAAATTGCTCCCCATCAATCCGCTCTAGGACAAATTAAGGAAACATCACGTTCTGGGCTGCTCGCTCCAAGCGTTTCTTTAATTTAACGGCGTTTTCATAGCGGAGAAGGCGGCAGGCGGCAGGCGGCAGGCGGCAGGCGACTCGCGTCAAAGAATTCCACCTTCCTCACTGCTTCATTTTCCGTAATTTCTCAACTTCCCTCATTTCGTCCTTCCATCCTTCGTTCGTTCATCAATTCATAAATTTACTATTTATTCTATTATACATATGATTTATATTATATTTCTCGTTTTTGCATCGGAGACTCATATCCAAAAGAATTAAGATTCGAAGAAACATTCGGAGCTGCCGAGTAAATTGAAATTTAACACGCTGTAAATCGCAACTCTAAGACAATTATAATTAATGTAGTTTCGCGATGCGGCGGGCGCCCGCACGCGAGCCCGATCCTTCCTCTCGATTACTCTTCCCTTTTCTCCTATTCTCTCCTTCCACATCCCATCGTCCGAACTAGGACACGTGGCGAGAAATTGGAAAAAAAATAACACACACACACAGAGAAAGAGAGAGAGAGAGAGAGAGACAGAGGGCTGTGTTTCCCTTTTTTCATTATTTTTTCGATTTCTCTCTCTCTCTCTCTCTCTCTCTCTCTCTCTCTCTCATTTTATTCCGTGTTCTTCGAGAGCGTAAGATCTGCGGTTTATCGAAACTCAAGACCACTCACTCGAATAGGCAAGTAACTGTCGGGCATTACGAGGTCTTCAGGGCGGTCTGGATAAAACAGCGTATAATTAGATAGGGTGAAAGATATATTTGGAGTTCGGCCATCTTGGCCTACTGCCAGCTTCACCCTCGCAGGTTCCGAGTCGAGCAGAGGGTGTGCGTCATGGCAACGATGGTGAGAATCCTCACCAGTTTGGCTTGGTCGAACTAGTTGAAGCCGCTGACGTTGCTACCGTTGCTGAGGTTGCTCGAGCTGTTAGGCTGTGCGATACGGCAGTTTCATCGAAGCTCGATAGCCTCTCTCTTTTTTTTTTATCAAGTACACTTCATGCGCCTTTTGGAATTTTCAAATATGCAATTAACTTGGTGAGTGAAGGACGGTTGGAGAAGGTTGCAAAGGGATGTGAAAGCAGATAACTCATAGATAAGAAAGCATGGACACGCAAAAATGGGTCAAATACGGTAACTCTGGCCTTATCGAATTTTATATTTCAAAGATTTAATAAAATATTTCCGCGCAGCCTAAATGCTGCTTTAAACTTTGGGCTACGAGACTTTGGACAACTCCCTTCCTAAAAGTCCCGGTAAGATTAATTCAGACGACTTTATCGGACACGCATGTGATACCTGCTCGCGCTAAACGAAGCAGAGGAACAATAGTGCCTGATTCACTCTCGCCTTAATTAAATGTTTCATCGAGATGCAGCCTGAGGAGTCGCAGGGCGCAATTCAGGCTCCGACGATCACAATCGCGGGCGCAACTACGATGGAACGTCTCGCTCCTTTATTCGCATCCTCCCCCGCTGCCACCCTCTCCCTCTGATTCACACACGCGTGTTCACGCGTGTTCACGCGTGTCGGTCATGGCGCACCATTCTTCTCAGATTTTGCAGAATTTACTACTTGCAGCTAAAGTGTCGTCATTCTTGCGGTAACCAATTATTAAACGGGCGCTAACGACTTTAGAGTTTCATTTCCCCGTAAGTCTCCAAGAGTCCTTCTCTTTTACAGTTTGTACATATTGTTGAGGTTACGTGTTACGATCAAAGTTTAACCAGAGATCGATCAATTTGTTTCATCATATTACGATGTCACTGAACGATCTTACCTCAGCTGATCACCCATGCCGAGTGCCGTACATTCTTTTTTTTTTTGCTTTATTTTATACCGTATTTGCAACCTTCGCAATCTGATTGATCGTTCCCTTCTGTTCTTTTGCTTTCAGAGAGTCTCAGAGAGTACTTCACCAAGTATGGAGACATCACGGAAGTCATGGTCATGAAGGATCCCACAACGCGACGATCAAGGTGGGTCTGGCGAATTATTGCTAGTGACTAGCAATTTCGGGTTAGGTGACGCCTAGGTGGAGAGAGGAGACAAGGGTTAAGAGTTATATTCCTCATATTTGCCACATTTTCCACATTTTCCACATTTTCCACATTTTCCACATTTTCCACATTTCCCATATTTGCCTTGTCGTTCCCGTTGTTAAAGTATTTGAAACCTCATGCCGCCTATTATTAATCACGTAGAATTCTGAATTCGGTTGCGTGCGCTCGACGTTTTCTTTAAATGCATTCCTACGAGCACGCAATTTGCGTGGCACACGTTTATGTCTTATGCTAATCTCCTGCTAATAAATTTACTGCGTCCTTCCTCTGCGACTACGGGACTTCGATTTTCCCTTTGCCTTCCCTTTGCCTTCCCCTTGCCTTCCCCTTGCCTTCCCTTTGCCTGGGCCACTCGCCTTCAAGTGGATTCGCATTCGCATTTGCATTGGCCGCAGTCGAGCGTTTCCACCTTTCATCTTCAGTTTTAATCTCTACTGGCGGCAGTTCCTCTCTTGGCAGCAACTGAGCTTAGTCTCCCGCAGACCTTGAAGAATTGCAAACTGGAAGCTGTTCTCGATGCTTTGGGCATTATCAGAGCTGACAGCGCCGCTGTAATAATTGTCAATTGTCACTCCGCGACGTGTCGCGTGAGGAGGCAGGCTGGCTGGTGTGCATGTTGCAAATACGTGGCAGCGCGCCGAGCCAATATGCTAGGATTCTCTGTAGATTCGAAGATTCGTAGATTCATAGCTTCACGTGAAGTAGTCTTAAAGCCACGAGGGTGTGCAAGCTCTATCGAAGCAGGTCTCTCTGACATTGAGTTATGGCTCCGAGTTAATTTACCTTCCGAGCGTCTTGTATAAGCTTTACGTGATTAAACGTAATATCGCGGTGCGTACGACTTTACCTAGCTCCACCTATCTCCAACTAGCTTCACCTAGCTTCACCTAGCTTCACCTAGCTTCACCTAGCTTCACCTAGCTTCAGACCGCCTGCATTTGCCCCTCCACCATCGTCACTTCTGAGCCTTTGCGGTTTCGAGTATCTATAATACTACTTTATCTTAAGATCATATCAGAACTCGGCACTACGGCCCTTCTTTGCTACTTATTTACTTTCTACTTTCTACTTTCTACATTCTACTTTCTAATTTCTAAATTCTCTCTGAAAGATATAGAGGCGAGTGGTCCCGCCGAAATTCAACTGAAGGGCAGGAAGCTAAAAATATTAAAAATCTGAATTAGATATCGGTAGTCGGGTGCGCGAGCGCAGCTTTCGCCAGTGCAGTCTGTCCATCTGCCGCTGTCGCAGAGCGAACGAGTTCTGCGCAGAATCCATCTACGGGACGACTCGTCAGATCGTTTTATCTTCAAAGAAGGAAGATGCCTTCGGTGCATAATACTATCACGATAATCTATCACGATAGTCAGTGTATCACGATAATCTCTTAACCCGTGACGTCAGGAAGCTCTAAGCTCACACTGCGTTAGGCCTATACGGTTGTGCTCTATTAATTTTCTCCTGAACTTTTCGAATCAGTCAATAGACATCAAAAGGAACAATGGGATGCTGCATCACAGGACGTAGCGGGGCATCTTGAGAGCTCCAGTATTGAGGAAATTAGGTGAGCTTTCAGGATTCCGGATGAAAAACAATGGAGTTTGGCCTCACAATGTGCGAGACTCCATGTACATATTGTACATGCATGCGCCAGTATCTATCGTATTATGTATGAAACGTTTAAGGTTGGCTAGCGGAGAAAGATGAGGCTGAGGTTAAGGTTTTGGCCGTGGATGGACGTGAGATGCGGCAGCGTGGGAAAGGGTAAAGAGGCGAAGGGAAATAAGGGGACGAGTGTGGACGAGAAAGGGAAGAAAGGGAAGAAAGGGAAGCGTAACGCACTGGAATCTCTCAGGGCCACGTTGTAGCTCATATCTGCCACAAAGGGATGTGGGGCTTCTATGTGGGGGTCGGCACGGGGTTACTCTGCGGGTTGTAAATTAATGGTTAGTCCGTGGCACAGGGGTTCGGTCTAAGGGTTCTGCTTGATCTATGGACGGCGTGTGTGCCGGGTCAAAGAGGCTCCGCTTGGTGATGCGGGAGCTTCGCGAAAGCTCCCTTCCTTAGATCCTAGTGATAATATCGATATATTTAATCGTCTGCGGCAGTTACCTATTTTTTATTTTTTATTTGCAAAATGATCTTTGTCTTCTCAAAAACTCGAGTTTGGTTGATGTTCGTTCAGCCAAGATTTTTAGCACCGGTCCACCAATTGTAACCCAACTTTTACGTCGCTCGGAAAGAATGCAAGCTCATGGAAAACTATTTATTATAGAGTCCATCGTCGGTTGCTGGATCCGCAGCTAATGCTATAGAGCTCGAGGCCTCCCGGGCGATCTGCGTCACCTGCTACAGTGCCGGTAAGAACGATCCTAGTGGTTGTAGATGCCTAAGAAGGTGTCACTGACGAGGGCAAAGAGGGCCAAGACTCCGAGAGAGAGAGTGCCCCGGGTACTGGCAGGAGGATAGCGCAGGTTGCCCTTGGTCGGGGTGAATGGCTCATGAGCGTCGTCAGAGGTAGCTAGGGGTGAAAGCTGAAAGAAAGTCGCAGTAGGCCGGGTAGTAGGAGGGAGAGACGGCTTCTTCCCGGCAGGCGATCTGTTAAGTCGATCGTAAATCGTCGTTGCCAGAAAATTTTGTTGGAACTTGTCGACGATAATTAGAGAGGTTCTGCAGCACGTAGGAGAGTACGTGGCTGCAGGTTGAACTCTCCGAAAGTTTAATTTATCAGTAGCCTATGCTTATACGAGCACTCTGCAACTTTCTTACTTCTGATGCGATGATCGACGTTTTATGGTTTACTCAAGCTGTCTAATTCCCTCGTGCATATCCTTGCGTGACTTCCTTATTCGTCCTTGTCGCTTACACGCTCCCGCTTCACGGTACGAAAAGGAATTTCACGAAATTTCATGATGAGCGTAACCCTTATCTCGTTCCGCGTCCAGGCGAGGATCAACTACAAGGTTGAGTAATTTATCAGCTGCCTGAAAGGCATGGGGAGCATGGGGAGGCAATGGTTGCAGCGTTACTGACGTTGGACTTTGGTCTCTCTCTCTCTCTCTCTCTCTCTCTCTCTCTCTCTCTCTCTCTCTCTATACCCAACCGTCTCTTACTCTTACGAGTTGCGATCGCATCGGCACGATAAAAGTTCCGACGGTGCTCATCGGCGGACTCATTAACTCTTCAGTGAATTTCCATATCAGTGAGCACTGCCCACGAGTTATAATAACGCGATAAGTGGAGCCCGAGGAGAAAGACACGAGGAACGAAAGGAAGAACTGAAGAATATGAATAGGAATTGTGGCGACGGCGGGTCGTCATGTCTCCCGTGCTCGTCTTACTTGCTCCAGTGCAGGGTAGGTGTGCTCTACTCTACGTGCGGTGAGTCCGCTGGTATTTCGCGGAGCCGAAGCACGCGATTGCCGCGTTAGCTCCTGCAGTGCACAACGGGGGTTTTCACGCGGCTTACCATTAACCCTACGATCCGTCCACCCATCCACCCATCCACCCATCCACCCATCCACCCATCCATCCTTTGATCGTTCCACACTGCTCGCCTCTCCTCGAGTAGACGAGGATCACCCCCCTCCTACGCTACTCGTATTCTAGCACTATCTAAACCTCGACACATGCACCGCCCTGCCATAGAATTGTCCCTGGCTGGTCTTATTTATTCTTCAATTAAGTGCACCGACGCAGCACGATACATGCACAGCGAGCTCTGAAATCCTGCTACTTGTGCTATTGTAGGTACTTGGAAAATCGTGTCGCTCAAGTGGATGCGACATGGAAGTTTTATGGTAACTGGCTTGCGCGTTCCGAGCGACTTTAACGCCCCTATAATTCTGACACAGCGCCCCGACGGACTCACTCTATCCACGATAGAATTAACCAATAGATGCAGCAGCGAATAGTAATTTATCCAGATCCAAGGTACAGCGCGTACGGCACTTCAGTAGGCGTCGCCTGCTGGACGGAATTATTTTCGATCGTTTTAAATGATTTTTTTTGCCTAAGATCGTGCAAATTGTTAGAATATTTCAATACAAAGGAATAAGCAGAGGATGTTGTCACTCTACTCGTTTGTCAGCTAGCAGTTCCTCGCCCGGAGAGGCCATAAGAAAGTTCTGCTGTGCTTCCGAAGAGGGATGTGGGGATGTAGGAAGAGTACGGAGCAGAAGGAACATGGAACACCTGTGGCCGCGATCCGTCAGTATCAGTGCGTCGCGGAAATAGAAACGCGGTATTAATACAACGGAGATTTGCGGGGTGTTCGTGTCAAACTAAATTCGTACCACACGTTGCAGAGGGGGG
>NW_014333239.1:96991-112235 GCF_000341935.2 Cephus cinctus | reverse complement strand
GAGAGAGAGAGAGAGAGAGAGAGAGAGAGAGAGAGAGAGAGAGAGAGAGAGAGAGAGAGAGAGAGAGCGAGAGAGAGAGAGAGAGCGAGAGAGAGAGAGAGATACCTCGTTCTACGGAAAATCGACGTCTGCAAAAATCCTGAATGTTTTGGCACGAAATCACCTGACAAAACTAGCCGCTGCCCTCCCCCGTTTCTGTCTCCGGAATTCTCCGAGTATGTTTCTCTGCCGTTCCTTCAGGTTTTCTTGGCCGCGCTGGTATGAATGCAGGCGTGACGTCATCAACTAAATTCGCCAGAGCATCGTTTTAAATACGGAGCGCACGCGCAATGGTTCTATCGGACTTGCACAAATTTTATTCGACCGGTAAGGCACTTTCTTCATCTATCGATGTCTTCTGTTTAATCCGCGTGACGTAGCAATATACATTTCAGGTGGCAAACACGCAGACATGTCGAACATGTCAGACACGTTCCAAGCAGCCGGAGAGCTTTTGTACCACGTGCGGGTAACAGCCTTTGCCTGCTCTCCAACACGAAACACTAGCTGCCCACTCGATACCCACTAGAACAGCCCTTATATATCTATACCTATATATAAAAGTAAAACGTATGTATATATTCATCAAAGCATCATTGTTAGAGCTGGACTATAATACTCGAAACTCTGGCAGGGCGAGGAAAATATATGTATACATATATCGGACGATCTTCAAGGCTAAAGTATTTCTCTATTCTAAAATCGCATAATTTCATTGAAACGACTAGTAACCTTCTCATCTATATATTGAAGACAATTTGATTTTCGCGCAACCTATAACTTGACTCTAAACGGCCAATTGTAATGTAGCCTCGTATATTGTTTTGCATTTATGGATTTCTCTGGTTATTTTTACAAAATTTGAGCGAGAGAAAAAAGTATAGATGGTACGAGATCATGAGAGTTTGCGGTGGCGAGGATCCCAGAATGAAAGGGTGGAACGACAATCATTATAAAGCGTCAAAGATGATATCTGATTGGACGACGCATATCGGTTCTATAGGAATGCAGTTATCTGATTGGCTCTGCAATTTTGAAGCGTCAGTTGAGCCCCCCGATCACAAAGCAACCTCCTATTCCGCACAGCACCGGTCAGTCGCCCAGTCGCCCAGTCGCCCAGTCGCCCAGTCGCCCAGTCGCACTGCAGCCTTCTTCCGCTTTGATTCTGCTCTTGATTCTACGGTACTGATACTTTTGAACCATAAAAGTGCCGACTCAGCCTATTCGTATTCAATCGATGATTCCCTGATCCTTAGTACCTCCGTAATTCACGTAAAAAATTGTGAACGGCATGTGTATTTGGTTGGGAAGTGTTTAACTAAACTTTAAATATAGAATGAGGTTCAACCAATAACAATTGATATCCAGTCGAGGAGATCCTTCGTTCCGTTGGATTCTGCGTGAGCAGAATACGTTACTGATATTTTATTTAATTTTTAGTAAGCCACTATTGAAAAAAGATAGCTGAAGTTTCGCCAACAGTTTTCATATTACGAGAAGCAAGAGTTTTAGTAGATGAACAAGTGAATTTTCTATTTTCCATTGCTCGTGTGATGTCAGTAAATTTTCCTATTTACAATATTGATGTTTCTAAAGATCAGCACGCGGACTCCATCATTAAATACAATAAATAGAGGGAGCTTCGAAAAGCACTGATTAGCTGACGTTTCCCGAGGATAGCGCTACACAGTTTAGGGGGCTGGAGAAGCTCTGGGCAGGAACTAGGATTATAAGGGGTGGCTTTCGCGGGCTTGATTATAGCAAATTCTTCCACGCCACCTACGCCACTCCAAGCGGCTTTAACTAAAGTCACTTCTCCAAAGTGGTGAGCTTAGGGGACTTTATTGTACTTTCGGAAATGCGAACAAGTCAAAGAGAGGGGAGGGACTCCCCTCGGGGCCTTTTTCTCTATTTCGTCTCTTCTTATTTTTTCTTCGAATTTTTCATCCAAACAGAATCTTCTTTCATCAATTTTTCGAACTTTCTGTTAAATGCGATAGCAGTATAGCAGAACCTCAGGGCCGAATAAGTTGCATAAGTTCGTCTCTGGTTTGGACGCTCGCGGCGACAAAGGGTCCGGCTAGTCGTGGCATCGTAAACGCATGACTTTTTAATCCAACGAGGCAACACGAAGCGACAGTTGCGCACTTTTTAAATCGGCTTAAATACTTTTGCAATAATACGCTTTGTCGTTGACTCCGTGGGTGGTGTGGATGCCTGCGCGCGGCAGAAAGCGCGACTCGCTTTGATTAGCAATTGAACAGTAAATTATTCTTATGATTTGCCAATTCAACTAGCTCCGGCCTCCTCCCTAAAGTCAGGGCATCCGATTGAGGAGCAAGTCGACAAACCAATAGTCGGCTTTCAATCGAGAACATAAAGCGTGGAAGCCAAAATGCGTGGGAAGCAAAACGTTCGACTGCACCGTATAAGTTTGCATTTTATCATGATTATCATCAACCATAGGCAATAATGATAAATCGAAATATGCGACTCGTCACAATTTTCTAGGAAGCGCAAGTTGAATGACGCCAACGATCAGATACCAAACAAATCGAGTTGCTTCTGTCGTTATCGGATCGATAGTTTATGATCCTTCTTAGGCAATTTATTACTGGAAGACTGTATTGATACTCTATATATCAGGGTTATAGTATTCGAATTAAAAAGCTATTCAAGATAAATAAGTGTATTGCACACGATTAAACTGTATTGTATTGAAAATCAATAGCATTTACTTTGAGAAACTAAAAGCCAAATTGAAAAAAGTAAATTGATCGTAATCCAAGTATTCCGACTTCCGATCGAGAGTATCGTTACATCATTAAAATGAAATCGCGTGGCGGCCAACACGTCCTTCAACGGTCACGCCTTACACACTGGTCCAGCTTTTTTCAGAAGCCAAACCGGATTTCTGCTTCCTCTGTATATGTATATATACAAGTTCCGTATACATAATCAAGGGAAAAGCAGCTAAAGTACGAACGAGAATGGACGAAGGAAAACAAAGGTGCCTCAGGCTCCTAAAGAGCCTGTTGGTTTTACTTCTTGGCAATTCTGCTGCTTTCATCGCTACCGCTCTCTATCGGAAGAGAACTCCATCGTCCTTCGCGTCTTGCTTCTCTCTTATTCGTCAGCCTGGCATGCCAGTAGGTGCAGCAGTATACAGTACGAATACAATTAAACAGACCGCATTAGTTACTGATGCATCTCTGAAATCTCGAAATTCTTTAAGAAAAAAGTGACATTGGCCTTGGCTCGGTCACTGGATACCATAGGGACTAACTTCGTGAATACTGACAAGCTAAGCTAGCAAGAGGGAAGGAGCGGCAGGAGGAGGAGCAACCTGTGACGTGTCGAGTGTCAAGGGGAGAGATGCGACGCAAGATGCCGGCTCGAATTGGTGACTGTTCAAAGTTCAATATAGTTTGCAGGGACTTTGAAAGCCACTCTTCTGCAATGAGGTATAATGGGAGTCGAGACTAAGAAGTATGCGATATCGCACGGCGGCTCACGAGGCGGATGAACCAACTCGGATTCCTCGTTCGGTGCTGGAAGTTTCGTGTCAAGAGGGTTGAACTCGGGCGCGGGTGCGGGCCCGGGCGCGGACCGTACTAGAAAGTTTCATGCTTCTCCACTTTCTTCTCTTTCTCTTCCTCCTGACCAAGTACTTTTTATCATTAGCCGATGGAAGCTGCAGTAGAGTGCTGCCATCGGACGGATCGCCACTCTAACTGAGCTTACTCGCACCTCTCTAGCTACTCTGAATTTCCATCGTCCTTACGAAGGCAGTACCACCTTCCATGGCTCCTTCTCTTTTTTTTCTTTTTTTTTTCTCAAATCTCTAAACTATAGTCCCGAAGCTGAATGTGACTGGATGGAAGTGGAGAAACGGGAAGTCGGGCAAGGCGACTTTTGGAGAATAGGAGGGTCATGATAATCGCAGACAGTTGGAGGATCGCCCGGTCTCGGATTCTCCGACAGTGTGAATCTCGAAATAATTTAGATAGTCTCACATCCTTAACGATTAATATATTTTACCTTTCTTCTTAATACATTTTTCTACAAAAGTTCGATTTTGAGATTTTTGAACATCTTGAGGGAACTCCAAACGCGTGCGTGACTCCGTACTCTCTCACTATTATCACTTTTCCCGAGACAGACAATTTCACAAATGATATTAAAATCGAAAAACGGCAATTATGATCCGTAGCGGCCATTTTAAACACAGACTGGCACTGACTGCAACGGCAAGTAATGTAAACTGACTTGGCGACTCGAAAGGAGCTAGGCTGAGGGGTGCGGGGGTGCGAGGGTGCGCGAATGCAAGGTGGTAGTCGCTGGACCGTGAGAAGGACACACAATGGGTTTGCGGTATAGAGGAGGAGGAGGAGGAGGAGGAGGAGGAGGGCGCGGAGAACGAAGCTCGTATACGGAGGGTAGTAGGGTAGACAGGGTAGGAGAGAAGGGATGGGTCTTGATGGAGAAAGAGGAGGTTGCTCGAGGATCCCGGCTGACTCGAACTGCCTCGGGCTGCTTAGGGGTGGCAAATGGATCTCCTCCATCCCGGAGACCGGAAATGAACGAAATGGCCGCTAAGCGAAAAGGGTTCCTTTCTTTGATCGCGCACGAGGAGCCGGATGAGGTGGTGCACGGAGTAAAAGGAGCGGTGGGTGGGAGTGCTGGAATAGTGTTTGCGAGTGTTCGGGGTGTTCGGGGTGTTGAAAGGATTCAAAGTGTTGGAAGCGTAGGGTGTTGAGGGGAAAGAAAAGGTTTCTGGATGGCGCTGGCTTGGTATTATTCCCGTTGAGCGATGGTCCCCAACAGTCAAGAATTAAACGTATTTCTCGCTCGATCGCCCCTCGCGAATCTTTGCAAGTGTTCAACGTGCTTCGATATCAATACGAGCGAACCGAGAAATTGAGCCAAAATTTATTAGAAATTCAACTTGTTAAAATTCAGGCGACTCTTTGCGTCAGTATCGACGTTTGATAGCCAACTGGTGCACTCGGAGCCAAAATCTCCAAGCGGAAGAGTCGTCGATCAAAGGATTATATTCCAAGTTTGACGAATTAGCGAAACGAGTATAAATACACATGTGCATTAAATGCAACAGGTTACTTTGGAGTCTGCTGACGAACGGATCTTGTTTAATTCCAGGAAGTTGATGAGCTTGGCCGTTGCGAGGATTTATGAGTGAAGGTAACGGGAACAGCGGCGTGACGAATGAGTCTTTTCGAGTCGGATCGAATTTCTTTCTTCTTCGGACTTTTTTCTTCCTGTTCAGTTCTTGCATACATTGAGCACGGGTGCCTGATCGACGTATCCCTCGGCCGAGAATTACTTTATTTACCGATACTTCACGATAGACAATGTTCACGCCTGCCATATAGATGATCTGAGAAGATTGAACTGGTGAAAGTTGAAAAGAATTTAATAAATATTCTAAATGTACTTCAAATCTGAAATTTTTATCTTTGTTGTGCTTATCAGTTTGACTCGACATATACGACGCTTTACGCACTAAACTTCATCAAATGTTCATTGTAGCCATTTTCATTTTTCAAACTCAAACAGTTACATATACATATGTATGCACGGGCATATTCTAACAGACGCCTTTGCATATCTTGACAAAACTTCCGAGACTTCCTTCCTTTTGTCGGCTGCTTCTCATCGGGCGTCCGGGATCTTTGCATTCGACATTTCCGAGTGGTGACGCGATACTCGGGGCCCTTGGACTCGAGTCCTCCGAGTCCTCTTCTCGCCTTCTTCTCTTTCTCTAAAGTCGCTCCTGCCTGCTCCGTCTAGCTTCGCTGACGCCGAAGCGCCGCACAGTGCTGATCCGCACGTAACGCGAATCAATATTCAAGTCATTCGTCATTTCACGACTACGGCCGACATGTAGGCGATCCACGTTGCGCCACTAACCAGTCTGCTGTAATCGGTGGCACTACGCTGTATGGCTGTGACAATATTACTATAGTGCGAGCCAAAAAGCCAGTTGATTCTAGTTAGCACTAGACGAATGGGGCAGTAAGCAGTGGTGGCAACACGTCAATCATATGAGAACTCGGAGAAACGACGAAAAACTCACGTGCGGATTGAGAGTTTGGTTCTTGGGTCAAAAATTCACGCACTGAGAAAGTGAAAACTTTCTAAGAATTCATGAAAAGATGCATTATTGACGTCATTTGGTAAATGCGCATATTTATACAAATGTGTTTACTGTAGGAAACTTTGCTGAGCCTTTATTCGAGTTCTCCTTAGAAACGTTGGATTTATCGGTTGACATGGATGCATCCCAAGTATGCTGTCTTTTCAAATTCATTGGCATCGTTTCCAAGACTCTTCAGCTTAGCCGGCTCTGATGAGAGCCTTGTCCTCGACGCTCCGCGCACAATTTCCAGGTGATCTTACAAGAACTCTTCCAGGCTGTAGGAACGATTTCGCGCTTTATCTCCCATTCCCCCTGGGTGCATCGAGATATCTATCAAAATTTCCTATCTCACGTCCTACAAGCTTGAAAAGCTTCCCATGAAAAGCTTCATTCCGTTGTTCGAGTTTCTTGGTCGTCGGTCAACTCCGTCCGCACGAAAACAGAGGATCTTGCGCACGGGATCTTTTGACTCCCCTCGCGGAAACGCAACAATTAAAAGTTTCGCGCAAAAATATATTTCTTGGGAGGGTAGTTTAATCGCCGATGTGTGAGAGGTTAAAGGTTACAGAGATGATGGCCTCGCATCAAGTACCCGTTAATTGCCGGAGGCAACTGTTGCATCGGGTATATCGTGAACCGCCATCGCACGGACGTTGAAATTGCATCTTTGAATTTACCAAGTGATTAATGTGAAATAGACGCAACGAAGTGACGTTCGATTCCGTTGAGCTCCGTGAGGCTCCGGAACACGCTTGGAGATTATCACTCCGGAAAATATCACTTGGAACATATTGGTGCGTCTGCAGGTTGTTGGTGGGATCGACTAGAGCAGCTGGATGTTGGATACTGAATACGCGTGGCTGCTTTCATCTTGGCCATCATTCGTAAAGGCCAATTTATCTTTCTCTTTCTCTCGAGGCCCAGCTGCCCAGGCCGCGGCTCATTCACTTTTTACCATTTTCCCCTTTGCTAAGGGCCGACAGCCCTTTCTTTATATGCCGAATCCCTTTTTGCTTCGTCCTTGCTTTTCTCCGCCTCGCGAACTAAACGTCGACTTCATGTATTATTCCTGCTCTATTCACTTCACTTTTCAGTCCCCGCAACCCCGCATCGGCACATTTGCGTCGCGCGGATCTCGAGAATTGCTTGTCCCCCTTACGTAACCGCCCTCGCTTCACTCCATTTCTCTCTCTGTTAGCCCTAGAGCCGAAATTTTCTAGTCGTTGAGGCCCTTGGACCCTACTACTCTACTGCATCACGATTTCCTCATTTTCAACTATGAAAATTTATCTGAGCTCGAACTAGTAGGCGCTCGCCAGTGCACCAAGATATAAATCTTACTTCAGTTCAGAGAGTTTCTTGATTAGACCTCATCAGGATCCAGAACGGAATTTATTTCTCTCTCTACTTGATGTAAATATGATGGACCGTAAAAGAATTCGATCCCATCCAATGCACGTGCCAAATTGTTAAATGCGTCTTACTCGCACTCGCGACAAGTAGATATACATATAGGAGATGGAAAATCCTCAAGTTTGGCCATTCTGGGTCCAGTTTAAGGATCCCAGGTGGCAGGTCATAGAAAACCAGGAAAAATTCGAGACGTATCTATAAGGAAGGTGAAAGGGCAGCCGCCCAAGAAGGGTGCCCGCCCGCAGGGTGGCTCTTCGTCCTTATGCCTGGTCTTCGGCTCCTCCTTCACAACGAAAGCACGCGGTAGTTGGCTGCGTCTCTCCTGTTGTATACTTATGACTCTAGCTATATCGAGAGCTGAGGTGAAGATAATCCGCAGCGAGGAAGCGCGCTTTCTAGAAATAGATGAGCACCACCATCTCGTATTCATCGGGCAATTTATTCGGCTTAGCCAAAATAAACGAGCGAACGCGCGCTGGCACCTTCGCCCTTTCTGGCTACGCGAACCCTCCAGCCTCCGGGGTAGTATTTGCCAAATTTCCGTTGTCAGAGCCCGCCTGTTCGATCCTCCGTGCTCCCGGCTCTCCGCTCCCCGCTCCCCGCGCCTCGTGCCCCTTGCTACATGGCCCCCCGCCGCCGCTCCCCATGACCCATCCGGCATTCAGCATCCCCTACTTCGAGATTTAACGGAGACTCACACGCTTACAGCATCCCACCCCACCCCTGTGCTCGCCACTATCCTCTCTACCATGCCGTCTGCAAAGTCTGCAAATGCCCTTTTCTCGCCGCGTTACCCTCCTAACAAGCATCGCCATTTCTTCACCTGTCATTTCGCCAATTCTCGAGACTCGCCTGAGAGAAATCTTTTCGCATATTTACTTAGGCACTTGTGTGAAATTCAATGCATACGCATTAAGCGGCAGCCACGGCCTATCTTTCCAGTGTGCGACGGCCCAAGGACAAACTTGCGTGCTGAGATGCAATTAATCAAAGGAGCTGATGTCCCCTGATGACAGCATCTCTGTCTACTTTATCCTCCCAGTCTTACTGCTATACTGTTTAGTCTGACACTGCGCCGCCGTACAGCAGCAGCGCTATAGATCGACATGTCGATACGACAGCACGCTCGGGACATCGATTCTCGACTATGGCGGTGATCGATTGTTCTAGGGTTACCGTAAAAACACACAGGAACATTCTCTGGGCGCTCTGGGCCTTATTCCCACGGGAGTTCAAGATCTAAGCGTTACTGATCTTCATGACCTTCGATATGGTTTCATGAATCTGTAAAACAGCTAGATTTCCTAGTTCCAGCGTCGGGTTTGGAATTTCGAATTTCGAATTTCAAATTTCGACTTTCTTGTTTCTACTGTTCCGCGTCAGTCAAGTGCGCATCGAGAACGGTCAAGTTTGTCACCTGCTGTCGACCTGTCGACCTGTCGACCTGTCGACCAGCCGAGCCGCCAAGCCGCCCGACCCAAGCACGTCTGAGGCACGTCTCAGGATTTCTCTCATCTTTGTCAGTCTAGAACAATTGCTACTCTCTCTCTCTCTCTCGTCTCTGTCGCTTTCGACCTCTGACCTCCGGTCGCCTATGACTTTCGACCGTTGACACCTGCCCTCACCCCCTCCACAGTGCCGCTTCCCACCCACTATCGTTCCACTACTTTTTATCAAAACTCTCCTTAATATCTTTACATTTCATGTACTCGATCTGTTCGTGATCCTCTCTCCATTTCTCCGATTTGCTGTTCCTTCTCTGTCTCTTTTTCCTTCATCCTTTCTTCATAAGTGAACTTAGACATTAACGCAGAGGGCACAGCAATGCACACGCATTAATTCTCCTTCTTTGTGGATGTCCGCAAGCAGCTGGGGAACATCTTCCTCGAGGTATAGGGATCCATTGGGATCCATTGGGATCCATTGGGATCCATTACGAAGGCTGTTTTGCTGGCTCGAACATTTTGCGATGGTGAGAAGCAGGGAGTCGATGTCATTAGTAGCTCAGTGCCTCCCATCAGTCATCTTTCCCTCCAACGACAATCGAATTCGTAGTATATGGTGCCGCCTCGGATTGATGGATTCATCCAGTTCGTGCTGGCATCAATGGTATCATACTACCATCCACATGCACATATCCCACAATTCGCTTTTGCTACTTTCTTTCCTGCTTCCCTCCCTTCCACCCACCCTCCCTTTCTTTTCTCGGCGGTTGTAATACTTGTCACTCCGGTTCCACTGAGAACTCTAATACGTGTAAAGAGCATGTTGCATGAAAGTATTTAGGCCCGAGGATTTCTTCATCAGGAACGAGTAGTCCTCAACGCATTGGAAAACCATGCGAGTAGAATTTGGGTTGCCTTCGTTAGAAGCCGATTTACATGTAATCTCAATCTTCAGTCTTTTTCCGGCAGGAATAGAAGAAAATCTTAAAGAACAGATGCAATCGCGAGCGATGCCAGTCGTAAATCTCAGTGATGAGTGGTGATGGTCCTACTATTTAGAGCTGTTAAGAAGGCAGTAAGGAAGGGCGTAAATCTGTAGAGCCGAAGGAACCTTAAAATGGACGATACCATGCTTACTTTAGATGAACCAACACTCATACGTCGTCTTGTCGCTTTCGACAAATACGAAAATACAATTCCGAATAACCTTATTTCCATTTCCTTTGAATTTTCGAGCTCGTCATCCTTATTTTATTAAAGTAGGACGACATCTTTGTCGAGTCACTTTTGGCACAATCGCTTACGACAAGGTGCGCGGCGATGATACACATGTATATCTACCGATGCACGCACCTATCGATTCTTCATTGCGTATGGGCATTTATCAATGTGCCAGTGCCCTCGTCCTGCTGTCCTTTCCTCTCGGATGAAATCATAACGTTGCGAGATCCAGTGCAACAAAAGGATGTTACAGGGAGCAAATGTTTCCGAGGCAGACGTAAAAAAGGAAGGAATGATCGGCAGGTATTAGTATCAGGGACCAGGGTTGCGGCTGAGGGCCGTGATTTGGCAATATAGGAGAAGCGAGGGAAGAGAGGCCGAGGAAGAGCGTCGCAGGTTTGACGCAGCTTTGACGCACGTAGCCCGACTCGTCGTTCATCGACTAAACCTGACTAAACACTTTTTCCCCTGATATTGCCAAGAGCGAGCGTAGAAAGGGTAACGACGAGACGGACGGACAGGGAGGGGGGGGGTGGACGACACAGAAGGAACGGAAAGGGATGGATGAGGTAGGTGGGAAAGGAGGGAAAGGAGGGGTAGGAGGAAAAAATGCTAAAGCAGCGAGTGTTCGACTGGGTTGGGCTGCACCAAGTTGGCTGCGATGCTTCGAGTATCTAGCCTCGCCCCTTGTCACGCGAGTATAAAAGATGCTATAATATCTATGTGAAACGGTCGATCAGGCAAGGGGAGGGATGGCGGAGGGATGGCGGAGGGATGGCGGCGGCATGGCACGCGAAGGGAGTAACGAGAAGGGGCTGCGAGTGCATTGGACGCGCAAACTTATTACGACAATTTTTGTGTGGATGCCAGTTTTGTTCTCGGAGTCAAATTTTCTTTCTGACCAGAATTGACAGAACGAGGAAATGAGGAAAGGAGCAGCAAAAAAAGGAACTAAACTTCATCCGCAAAGCGCCAAGGCCAACGCACACTGTCGGGGCAGAGAAGTACCGAGACGTCGCTTGCCATCGATTCACATTCTTTTTAAAAAGGCGTTTGCACATTTTTGGGACTAACGCTGAATACTTACTCGAACCCTTTCGCTCGGCTACTGTATCATTTATTATTCCTGATATGCATCCTGATAAACCACCTTGATTACTACTTTTAATTAGCACTTTCCTCGCAATCGGATGCAAAGGAAAAACTCCTGCACCCACAAGACGCTCATTGGGACTTGCAGTTTTTATTTTCCATGTCTTTCGCATAGATTTTCATTTCTATAGGCAGACAAGCCGAGTCTTGAAGATTGGTGGTCGCTTTAGTCGGATTTAATATACTTGGGTTGATGTTCATAAATGACAGGAGTCTGGTTACGCCATGTAATTCAAGCCTCACTCTTGGAAAGCTATAGTTTCGTTACGGCGCGCGCTGTTGAGCGCCGAGCGCAAAAATGTCCAATGTATAGTGAGTGTCGACAATGTCCTGGAGTGGGGATGCTGGCTCTTCGGTGTGCCTGGCAATGCTCCCGACTCCAGGGAATCGTAGAGCCTCACTTTACTATAGCCATAGGTGCAGGCGTGGGGAACTCAGTCGGCTTGTCAATCCAGCTCAGTTCAGGACAGTCCAGTCCAGTCCAGTCCAGTTCAGTTCAGTCTCTTCTGTCTATTCGGCGTAGTTGGTTGTCGCTCTTAAGGCTATCGATGGAAAGTCGAATATCTCAGACGCGAAACAAATTAATATGCAGCACGAAACTTTCGTAAGAAAGATCCGTTATAGTTCTGCCGTTCAGAGTCAGATAAATCTAGAATCATTGAGTTTAGTTTGCGGAATCAGAAGTTATTCATAAGGTTCTCGATATAGCTGCGTTTGGTATTTCTGTTCCGTCTTCGTCGTCGTCGTCTTCGCAGCATTCAATACGTAGCTATAATATTTTAGAGGAAAGTTTGTTTTTTAATAAAATTTCCGTTAACAAATTCCCGATACCTGGATATACATACGAATCGAGCTTCAAGGATATTTTTTGTGTCAAATGAAACATATCATGGCGGAGCAGGAAAGTTTTCTCTCTTTTACAGGATTTCGAATCGCTACTTAGAATTAGTTGCATCTCGAGGTTGAGCCGTCTCCCTCCCTTTTCCTTCCGATTCTTTCGACTCTTTCGAGCGGTTTCGCAGAGATCTTCACATTCCTCTCGTTTTGCAAGGCCGAGAAAAATTACTTATTTCCTCGATGATTGATGAACTTCTGCACAAGGGCTGCACGGTGTCGAACGCCTCGAGGCCTCTTCCATAAGCTCGACTCTCCAGGCCTCCAAAAATATAGCCAGGGACTTGCGATGCTTTTGACGCACTTCCCCATAAAGCTTTTGAATATCGAATATCGAATATCTTGCCAATCGGCGAGAAGGACGTATAAGCCCTAGAGACGCATTCACCATGAAACGACTGCGACTGCGGTTCCTCTCGGGGCACCGTTATCCGTAAACCTCATCAAGTAATATTTCATGCCAGTCGCTACTGTAACGGAATAGCGCTGATGGACTCCACCGAGAAATTGAGAGAGACGGAGAACGAGAATGAAGAAGAGCTTCTGTCAAAGTCAAATACCAAGTGAGTGCCAAGGAGTGCCAAGGCGTGCCAGGGAACCGCTATGGATTATGAGGATGATACGGACGATAAGGACGATATATCCCTTCTAGATACTCTGGGTATATTCGATGAGTTCGATCGAGAGAGAGAGAGAGAGAGAGAGAGAGAGAGAAAGGGACGGGTGCAAGTTAAGAGATACGTGGAGAGCGAATCAGCCAGTTGTATGTGTATAAGCTTAGCTTGATAGCAAAACTGATGATTCACATACGAAGACGGCGACAGAGAAGGGATGAAGAGTACGGAGAGGGAGGCAAGGCGAGGGACGTTATATGGATATAAAAGAAGTATTATCTTGGGTAAGGTGGCTTCGAATCTGATAATATACCTACCGAGGGCTGGCTCTCTTTTTTAAGGTGTTGCCGATAACGGTGATAAAATAACGTAGACTCGATATGCCCTTGGGGCTAGGGAGCCAGCAGCAGCAGCGAAAAGAAAGAAAACTTCGAGTCCTCCAAAATAATATTATGAATATATGTATATCAGCTCCTATGACGAAGGATGACTCGTTTCTACGTTCTGACGCTCCTTGATATTTTACAAGCTCAAACTTTGTGTTTTAATGCCTTTTACGATAATAGATAAGCAAATCTATTGAATCGAGAGGAAAATCCTAAATTCTCTTTTGAATGCTTACGGTGGTTAAATTGTAAAACGTCCATTGTCACCTTCACGTAAAAAGATTGCGCATTCCAGTAATTTCGCCGAGTTGCGTTGCCAGATACGACGGCTGAGCCTTGGCGAATACATCGTAGGGACTGTTGGGGGGAGTATTGGTTTGACAGTCCAGGGAGAGAGATGGGCTGGATATGTGCTCGAGACGGAGTGGAGGCGACGTCGGACGGTCGAAGTGGGCTGGCTGTTGGTTCTCCCCTAATTTGACGCTTTCGATAAATTTAACAAGCTTGTCACGTAGGAAGGACCGTGTATGTCCGTGTGTGTCCGGGCAGGTTGCCAGACGATGCGTCGACATCGAACACAGCGGCACTGTTACGGCCCTTATACTCCGAGCGACCATCATCTCTCGGGACGTCGGGTCGTCGGGTCGTCGGGTCGTCGGGACGTCGACACGTCCACTTGGTAATACGCTCCTTTCAGCTAAGACTGGCATCATTAGGGCGCCTTCGTTCATCCAGGTGGACTCGGTGCATCTCGGAAGCAGCGTAGACAAATTTGATAAGGGAGCGCAGAAGAGAGCGCAACGTAGAAGAGTAGAGAGATTTGGATTGGACGATCGACCTGGCACGTAACTTCCGGTGCCTTCGGTCGTCTTCTGATCGCGTTACGGGAGCAGGATTCATGAGGCGTGACGCGCGATATGGCGCGTAAATGCATTCCACGTTACGAGCAACTCAACTGCCCGTATCTGTTTAGCGGCAATGTAAACGCGGCTTGGTTCGCTTGCGTTCCGTCGCGTCGCGTTTCGTTTGGTATCGTATCGCAATGCATCCTACTATCGTGAGGCCTATCTGCATGTATCCTGCTCTACATCGTTCCGTTTCGCTTGGTTTGATAAACAGTGACAAAAGATGGCCAAAACAGCTGTGATAAAACGTCGCTCGTTCGTTATCGACTCAATTTCCTCTGCAATTTGCCCGACGGAATTTCTATGGATACAAAACATCCTGATAAACACACTGTCACTTCCTCTTGGACCTCTTGGAGGCCGTGGGCACGATTCGCGTCATTGTTATTCTAGACTTGGCATCAAAATCATTTGCAGAACTTCCTACGAAGAATATTGGAAGAAGCAGTGAGAGAGAAAAGGTTAAATATGAGATCATCAATTCATCAGCAATTATAGATTGAAGGTGACACGAGAGTAATGGAGTAATGGATTTTTGCCACTTTCTTTAGGCTGAAGCGTCAATCTGACTGGCGAGCTGCAAACGGGTTTTAAGTCGCGAAAGTGAAAAGTGCTTCTGGCATTTAGCAACAAAGAAATTTGGAAATTGAGTTGAGTTGAGTTGACGCGTCTGCGGCCGTTATGGCTCTCGCGCAGGTATCCATGGATGCGTATGTTTCATTATTTTCCCAAGCCTCCCTGATGCCTATGGGTCGGTACTACTCTCATTCTTTTCGTATCTATTCTTAAACACGCATGCAACTTACCAGGCTCAGTGCCGTCGCATGGCAGAAATATTGCCTAAAATCACCGGCTGGACGAGAATAATGAAAATATGAAGAAGCTATGGTACACGTATACAAAGAGACTGCAGATGGAGGATGGAACAGGATGGTGCAAATTCGCGATGGTCTACAGTGAAATTTCACCCTCTATATTACTTTCGGGTCTCGTATCTCGCACCTTACTTGCCCCC
>NW_014333239.1:61395-96820 GCF_000341935.2 Cephus cinctus | reverse complement strand
CCCCCCTCTCTCTCTCTCTCTCTCTCTTTTTCCTGCTTTCCTTCAGTATCCAGCGATCTCCCTAGGGCATCCTCTCACGAGGAAGAAACGTGAAAGACGCGAGAGGTAGATATCCTCTATCGAGTATCACTGCACCAGGCGCCACGAGCCATCTCCCGACTACTAGATAGATAAAGCGATTGCCTCTGGAATCCTAACGGGAATCTCCTGTGGGAATATAGGTATATCAGGATGTGGAAGTAGCCAAGCTGGCAAGCAGGCAGCTACTGGCTGCTTGAGCGGCTTCTGATAGCTTAATCTGCCTGTTTTTTTCGTGCGCTACTCTCTCGGCGTAGAAGAATCCCTGTCGGAAGCTAACGTAAGTAATGAGGGTCGCGCAATGGTCGGGGTCGACCAAAGACAGGAGGTACCGCAGGGAAAAGAGGGGAAAGAGGGGAAAGAAGGATCGAACAGAGAATTCTGTTAGTCGTAAACTGTCGCACTTTTTTATTCGTCGTTGCAAGACAGATCGCAACGATTTCTCAGTTGATCAAAATCTTTCAGAGAAATTTCGTCGGTACTCATAATACAAAAATGTGACTCGAGAATCTTCGAGATCTTTGGGGTCGCGTAAAATTAGCAAACGCACGGAGAGCGAATCTTAAGTATCTATCGAGATCCCTTCACCAATTAATAAATTGGGAGACTCACCGGAGCTGGTGCAGCTAATCCGTGGAGGCCGAGAACTGTATTCCAAGGGCACTACACTAAAGCACAGCACTACACTTTCGGAACACTCACAGGAATTCATAGAATTACCTGGATATCGCGAGAACAACGCGAGAACTGTACGAACCGAGAACTTGCTATACCGTAGCGAAACACGGCAAGAAAAACTATCAACAAACAGCACGCGAGCGCGGGCCAGCCCGTGACACCTCGGTCGGTGCCCGGAAACAAACTGCTTTGACAATAGCCAAACTGCAATAGCCAAATGCCAAATCCGAGAAGCAATCATTCTGATTGGTCGAGCCAATCAGAGCCTTTTAACCAATAACCCTTCTATCTCCTTCCAGTCGTCCCTTTAAACCAAATCGAGAGCATTTCTTAACGAATCGGTACGTAACTTTTGGAGATTATTTATAGAAGTATTATGAATATGGATGATGAAATATAAAATATGAATCACATATACGAGAACGTATATAATTTGTGTACAATCCATATTTGTTTCACGTGGGTTCATTTTCATAATTTCTCTACTCGTTAAAGTAATGAAATTCTTGTGTCTGCTGGAAATTGCGCGCCTAAGGGTCATAGTCCATGAACGTAATCCAGGAGGATGATGGTGTCGAAATAGGTATGGCTGAAGGACGATCGCTTCAATGGTCGTTTTGATCGCGTAAATCGCAGCACCCGTGCGTATCGAGGAGAAACGCGAGCGAGTGAGGCTCGAACGTACAATGAGCCACTAAGATGAAGTTTTCTCCGCGTCGCCTAATCCATATTAATGAGACACGGACTGCGCAGCAAAGGTCTTCTGGTTCTTCTGGTTCTTGTGGTTCTTCTGATTCTTCTGGTGCGCTATTCATCCCACAGTGATAAGACCGAGATGGCTTTCAATCAGGAGGGTTGAGGAGTGCTCGTTGAGGAAGGCTCGGGATACTTTCGTTTTCGTTGAATTTCCAAAGTCAGAAGAAATCAGAGAGCAATTCGCAATCGAAGCGCTCGCCCGTTTGCAAGCGGCTTCTTCGTTTTATACTTTTTTTTTGTTCACCTGTATCAGTGACTGATCTTGTTAATCATCGTTAAAGCAAATCGGGAACGAAAAGCAGATAGAAGAAGGAGGCACTGGATCAAAATACAAGTAAAAACAAAGTTGGTTGAGTCCCGTTTCGCGTGAATACAGTCGCGAACAAAGAAAGCGGAAATGTGAAGCCGACAGCATCGGAAGAGGGGCACGAGGAAGAGGATGAGGATTCGATGAATTGAAAAGACGGGCAGAGCTATCTAATGTATATTGATGAGCCAGCGCGAGAGGAAGAAAGTCAAAGGCGCGTCAGATGTACGTTGGTACCGATGAATCCAGAATCCCACTGCCGAGGATTTTAGTGGGCCGCCTGAAAAATTTGAGCAGGTGGAGGTGAGACAGAGGACAGAAGGAGGAGGAGGAGGAGGAGGAGGAGGAGGAGGCCAACCGATGCATTTCATTCGGGGTGTTCCAGATCATTGGATCGCACCCTGATGGCAAAGATACTAGAAGATGGATCATTCCTATTCAATGGATGGATATTCAAGATACCTCTTTCATTTTATTTCAATTTTGAGAACAAGATCAGCTTATTCGCTAATTTTGATGCCAAGCTCTCGCAGATGTTCTTTTCAGTTTTGAGTTTTCGACTTGCTTTCCTTCATCTTTTTCGTTTATTTTTTTGGCATCTAAAAGTCGATTCCCCTAGAAAAAGAATATCTTGGTTCGCTGGCGAAATAAGCGATTCTCAATGTTCTTGGGGAACAGGCGATCAACTGGAGGAACAGGCGAGGAAGGACTTGCCTATCGTTCGAAATTCATAGCCGAGATTCCTCTTTTGCATTAACCCCAATCGGGACGGGCTCGTAGTCGTCTCCAGTCGGCTCTTGCGGATCGTCCTGACCATTTCCGGCTGCGTCCACCTCACGCCCTCGCTTCTACTTGCTCTCGTTGGACCGACGAGTGATTAAGACGCGGCAGACATGGGAGACATCGCGAGGAAACGAAGCGCAGTGTCATACCACTGCCATCGTCAGTTTTATCAGTATGGGGCGACAATGGTTAAAGAAAAGATTACGGAACGAGAAATCAGATTTGCGCTCGTGTGTGAGAATCTTGCATGTCACTTTGTCCCTTACGCCTGATAACGTTAATTGATAATGCCCATGCAGTTAGTGATTTAGTCCTCTTGTGCCATTCACGTTGGATACGTATAAACTTATCAAGCAATTAGGATTCCGATGTTCCTTGTCATAGTCGAGAAATCCGTCAACCGCTAGTTGCGAACATGAATTTCTGCGTTACCCTTCGTTACCCTTCGTTAACCCATCTGACGTTAAATGTTCTTTGTCGACGCTTCCTATTTTTCATGGAAAATATGGAAAATATGGAAAAGTCTTTAGTCGGTGGACGGCGCTGCAGGATCTTTGAGAGCTTCGAGAAGTTGGAGAAGTTCGACTGAAGAGTAGAAAGCGTCGCGCGAAACGTTCTTTCACATGCTAATCCAGAGGGCGGACCTTACTTCATGAATAGCTACGGTCAAAGCCCGACCCGACTCGACTCGCTGTTGCTGCTCTTCTTTCAGTATACAATGTCAGAGTTCCGCTTTCCCGCGTCTTTGTTCCTCCAGCAGTTTCCTAGGTACCAGTCTCCCTGCCCGACTGCCTGTCGTCCGTTCTATCGGAGGCTTCTGGTAGCACGGCGCTAGATATATCCATGTAGATTGCAAGAAAAGGTCGGAGGAAGGCTGCCCTTTGCGTTTCGAAATGCAACTCGACACTTTCCTTTAAGACGGCTAATTGTAAGACATTCAGTAATGAACACTTTCGGCTTGAGAATTAGTGTAATTACAATATTATTCGGCTGCTTTCGTTCTCCCACTTCGCGATACATTAAACATGAAGATCTGCAATGAACTGCATGAATGCATCGCAGTTCGTTGTTGTCTACAGAAGAACAGGATGAAATTAGTCCTACGGGAATTAATAGTTCAAGGACGTTTATCAACTTTTGAGAGCAATGGCATAACTGTACAGTTTGGCTGGCAGTTTGGCGACACTTTTGTTCTCTTATAGTTTGCGATAAAGACGAAACGAGCCTAGCGACCACCACCCTCCCATGAGGACCAGAATCCAGCATTCCAGCAGTGTGGGAGTCCGGGGTGTAAAAGGGCTGCCTACCCCACGTGCTGCGCTGCCGTGCATACAGAGGACTCATGTATCCCTGATGTAGCTCGATAAATATTTAAACACAGCATAATCGGCCGGATTACCCGAAGGACGCTACTGGAACGCTCCCAGGTCTCTTTGCCTTTCTCTCAGTTCCAACCGGATCGGTAGGCAGCATCTTTAAGGCTCCATCTTCCAGAGACCCGGAATTCAAAGGCAACAAGGGAATTGACATTGGGACAAAATTGAGATTTCGAGTTTTTAAAACGAATGTATCGATTTCTCGAATGATGCGAATTCGTTACGCACAATTCTTCGACTTCAATGGTTTCTCACTGTTTTTCATTTTCGACGGACTCTTTCGTCGCCTCGTGTGACAATGAGGCTGAAGGAGCGAACGACGAAGAAAACACGGCGCGATCCATCGAATGGACATGCTGGCAAATAGTTTGGCGGAAATCGAGTTAGGTCTCGCCGGTGGGTTGTTGGGAGGGTAGGAGGAGGAACGGGAGAACGATTTATTGGGAGCTGGGGCTACCGGAGGCCCCGTGGGAACATATTACGCGGGAGGGCTGCGGGGAGGTGTGCTTGCGAATCGGACGAATCGAACGAATCAATGCGAAGCAGCAAGAGCAATGGAATTTGGTGGTTGGGCAATTTTGTGCTCTCCCAGTTGAAAAAACCGTTTACGGTTAGATGCTTCTGCAGTCCCTCTGGCGCTGAGCTGCAGACTTTTCCCTTTTATCTTTTCGACTTGCCGCTCTCCCGAATATTCGTCTTCTCTCCTAGTTGCGTCATTGCGCGGTTACAGCTGTTCCTATCATATTGTCACTATCTTCTATAGCACAGGCTACAGTTTATAGGGACGGAGAATCGAGAGCCACGATGCGAGACTTTTCAGGGCCGAGATTCTGACGGTTCCAGATAAGTACGCGCAGGTTTTGTCAAATATTCCCTGGGCACCCCCCACCCCCACCCACACACACACACACACACACACACTTAGCACGTCCGTATGCAAACTCGAAATTACGTATTCATCGGTTCCCTGGGCACCCCCCACCCCCACCCAACTTTTCAGGGCCGAGATTCTGACGGTTCCAGATAAGTACGCGCAGGTTTTGTCAAATATTCCCTGGGCACCCCCCACCCCCACCCACACACACACACACACACACACACTTAGCACGTCCGTATGCAAACTCGAAATTACGTATTCATCGGCCTTTGCTATTTGTAACCGAGAGCCGGCAAGGCAATTAATTTTCAAACGCATTTATAATGGAACCCCATCAATCAAGCGGCTAGTTATGTGCCGCACGGCCGCGCGCTCTGGCATTTCCTCGCACCTCTTCGCGTACTACCCCCCACGCCCCACGCCCCATAGCGGCCATCACGAACCGCTCGAGTGATAATTAATTTTGAAAAATTATTAATTACAATAATTACGATAATTAGAATAATTAGAATATACATGGCTCGCTCTTTTGCTGGGCAACCGGAAGTTTAATTAGAGCGCTTAACTGTAAAACCTTAATTCTCCTTCTTGTTTTCGGTGGCTCGTGCACGTCGCACGTGCGTGTGCACTCCTGTAATGTCTTTCATAGGATACGCATTAATAACATATTCGAAAAATTCTTCTATGTTCCAGGTACGTATTCGGCCAGATGTTTGACGTTGCCGGCACATATTGCCTCGAGTCATCGACAAGGTAGACTGCTCGACTGCTCGACTGCTCGACTGCTCGACTGCTAGAATATGCTAGATTGCTATAGTGTCGGTCATGCATGACAATTTATACATATAGATGAAAACTCACAGTCAGAAGAGCCATCGCTATACCTTATTCTTTGAAACCTGCAATCCTGATGACAATCCTCAACTAATAACTTTACAAAGTAGCTACGTAGCTACGTAGCTACGTAGCTACGTGGCCTCGTGGCTACCTAGGCACATGGATACGTGATCAATTGGCGAACGTCTCACAATTAGTTAAATCGGCCTGTATTACATGGTGTCTCCCATACAGGAATTTACGCGACGATGCCTTAGCATTTATTAGACCGTTAACCAAGAGACGTTTTACCTTCTGCAAAATGGTAGCTCCTATCAGAGCCGCCTTCCGCGAGGTAAATGCTGCAGCTTACCAAAATATAAAGAACAAGATATAGAAAAATATATCATTAAAAGTGTTAAGATAGTCCAAATTATTGCAGAGTACTGGCCTACGGAATACAAATCTAGAGAGCATCGTTGGACTAAATGTTCCTTGTCCACTGAATTAGCCGGGTCCGTCGAAATTGGCCAAAGTACCTGCCTCAAATTCAATCCCTCGGAAACGGCGATTGGGGTTTTTCGAGGGAAATAGGCAATAGCAGAGCAGCGCCCCAGTATCAGTGGCTGTAGGTGCTCATTAACTTTTATTAATCCAAGGCAACAGAGCCAGCAGTGCAAGACTTGGGAAAACAGGGTGCTCGAGAGCTGACCTGGCCCTAGTCATGAGGACTAATTAAAAATAATTGAGGTTACTCTTAAAGTCTTAAAGCGCCCACACTCCTCCCCATAGCCAGTATGCTGGCGTCGATCAAATCGTCCGGAAAGTTCGATCCAAGTTTTTGTTTCGCGCTTTCCACCGTACGCGCTATCGAGTCAAAGTGCTGAAACTTTTTCAATCGACATTTTCTCTGGCAAGAGTGCGGAATGCCTAAAAGGCATTTAGGGCCGTAGAGGGTCGCGCAGGCTGCCTTTGATTGACAGGTCAATTATGAACCGTAAAAAGCATCAATCTTTAATTCTATATAAATCAGAAGTTCCGATGGGAAAGAAGCGGTAGAAAAAGTTAAAAGTTTGACTGTAGTGAGAATGATTGCGGGGTTTCGAGAGAGTCAGGATTTTTTAAATATCTTCAAAATTTTATAGTCGAATTATACTCGACTTGCATCGCAGTGACGTAGCGCTACTAAAACAATCAGCCAAAGAATCGTCGCGAAGCCTCAGGATCTCTTCTCCTTAAAAATGTTCTTGTATTCCGGGATGATAGACTTTCCGGCTGATCCCTTTTTCTCTTGATTTGATCAAGTAAATCTCGATGTACAAGACAATCGGAACAATCGGAACAATCGGGACAACCGGGACAACCAGGACAACCAGGACAACCGCTCCTCCTAGCCTCCTCTCAATCCTGCCCGAAGCTAAACGGTCAGGCAGTCAGCCAGTCAGCGGGCCAAGCAGCCAGTTAGGTCTCTTCGTCCTCCTGTCCTCGTCTCTGCCAAAGAAACGGACAGTAAACACTCTCGATCGACCGCGCGGTGCCCACCAAACGAAAGCCTGGGACAAAAACTAGATAAATGGCGGCTGGATGGCGAGGGTGGGCCAATCTATCACGCCCCGGGGGACTGTTATTGACAGTGCAAGAACCGTCTAACCCTCGGACCTCTTACACCGCGTCACTCTCACCCTCGCCCAGACCCCCCTCCGCCCCACCCCAATACTTACATCCAGACATCCACGACCGCACCCTCAGCCTCGCTATCACCCTCACCCTCATCCTGACCCTCTGACACACTACCTAACCCACTCTGACGATTTGCTTCCCTCGACCCCCTTTCGATTTAGCCATCTTCCGTTCACCCGGCACCACCACCACCACCACCACCATCACCACTAACGTCACCTCTGTTCCCATCACTTCTTGGAAAAAAGGAGAACATGAAGAATTGTCACTTCTCGACTTACCTTGGTAACCATCAAAGCAGACATATAATACGTTTCAGTTGAAACTGAAAAGAACCTGACGGTAAAAGTCCAAGACAATGGTCCAAACAGGTGGAATTTTTTAGCATGTCCTGACATAACCTTAGAGTTCATCGATACCGAAGGCAACGGGATGCGCTCGTTCCGGTGAGTTCGAAAAATTTGGCGCTGCTATCTGGCATACGGCTTGTGTTTATACATATATGTATACACGTATTAACGAGGACCCTACGTTGCTCCTACTGGTGAAAGTTAATTTCACTGAAACATTATTTCACTTCCCAAATTTTCAAATCAACATTATAAATCTGCTCTATCTCTCGAGATACCTACATCTTTTAAAAGTAGCATACATAACCAACAAAGTGCGCACTGGCTGCTGGCTGCTTACTGCCCACCGCCCACTGGCCACTGGCCACTGGCCACTGCCTCCGTTATGACGGAGTCCTCAACTTATCCTAACGAAACCTAACATTTTTCACCGTTTTCCAATTTCCAATTAAAAAGCGAGAAGAATGTTTTCATGTAGCTATGAGCCAACGTGCGAGCGGCTGTTTGGCTGTTGGGTTGAGTTCAATAACGATGCTAGCTACTAGCATTCATCCTGCTAAATTAGGTCAGTGTACTTCCCGTGAAATACTTAGAGACACGCGCGAGATGACCTAAATAATGCGGCACGCAGTGCCCTTTTAAATATTTATTCAACCATTTTCTAAATAGCTCTGAGCTTCAAACCCGATTATTCTACCTTTCTCTGGTTACGTGATGTCATGGCCTGAGTGCGAATGCCACATGATAGATCACAGTTGTGACGCCATTGAAATCCTAGCCGAAACAAAACATTCTCTCCGTTTCTTAGTTTCTTAGTTTCACTTTATTTATTAGGGCTCTTTCCGCTTGTATGGGGGCCAAATGTTCAGTCAATATTTATCATGCAATTGTACGTGATCGCCACGCCTCGTTAAAATTTGGCAAGGAAGTCATTTCTCAGTCATCCAGAATGGCAATAGACCAGAAGAGCTGACTACTGCGTGCGCTCGTTGTAATAATAGATTTCACATAACTGATATATCTGTTAATTGTCATCAGTATTAAATAATATTTCGTACGGACGACTGAGACGCGGAATACTAATGATCGAGCTGCGCTTCGTATCGTAATAATTAAAAGTTTTAATAGTAATATGAAAATCATTTAAATTCTGCACTCAATTGATGGGAATATTCCGGTATCGGTATAAGGACCAATTCTCAGATTACAGAATCCATTGGGAAGACGTTGACTCGATTAAATAGGAAACGATACTCCCACTATCTCCACATCGTATCGCGCTCGGCCATATTGCATGGTGGCACGGCCCAGCACGGCCCAGCACGGCCCAGCACGGCCCAGCACGGCCCAGCACGGCACAAAGCGACAGGACAGTCTGAACACGAAGCGGGAGAAGACGCGTCACGACACGGGGAGAGCCGGGACTGCGAGGTCGCATTTACCAGTCTAGTCGATAGGAGACGCTGCAATTCCCGTTGGACTTTATCGATTATTTCGCGTTCAATTTGCTCGATGAGTTACCGTTGCATTATGCGAATTCCCTGGTTTGACAAGAGTTAGGTCGCGGCTTAATGTTCAAAAAGCTCCCGGCTGATCACGATGGCTCATTGTATTATTGCTTTTTCCTTCGAAAACTTCAATACTCTGACAGCGTGTTTCCCGTTGATCCAAAGGCTCTTTCCATACTTGCCCATACTATCGAAAGACTGCTGTTGTGCTTATGTTTTAGGCGGCACATAACGACAGCTGGTTCGCAAGAAACTAACATACTGAAAAGAAATAACGCTGTAATAAATTTTGTCGAAAAATTGCAAGAGAACTTGAATGTTCGGTGAAATGATAAAATGTGGGAAAATTAAAAACTATTATGTTTTGTCAAGCCAACATTAGGCCAAGAAGAGTCGCGAATAAGAATGAGTGAGTGAATAAATTCGCGTCACTCGCTCAGTCACGCACTACCCGGGAGTTAATAATCCTGAGTAATGTAGGACAGCGAATCGGAGGACGATGATAAACGTCCCACGCGCGCGACGTCCGAGCCTAGGAAATTAATATTTCTAACTGTAAAGTGGTAAATGCCAGCCTCACGGGTTCCGAGAGAGGAACGGAGGCACATGGGAAAAAGTATACGACGTCTACCTGCCTGTGATTTAGGGGTTGTAAATCTTCTTCGTTCTTCGTGTAATCTGGCTCCGAGCTAGCGACTTTGCGTGATATGGAGATAATTACACCGCCCTTCCCCCTCTGCCCCAGAAAACGTACCACATCAATTTCACCATTCAAGTTCATCAGGAGCCACCGGCCCTTCTTGCTCGCTACCCTCCTCTGCCTCTTGCGATGACTTGCTCGTGATCGCCTATTCTAACACCCAAATTGAAAATCCAGCAGCAGGTTGAGCCTGTGCAACCTCCGTTCCTTTGTTGTTTCAGGCTGCCGACCGAAGTTTAACGCTGGTTTCACCCTACGAGATCCTACAGGCAGAACTTTGAGGCCAATGCTGGGTTTAACAAAAGCGGGTAAACACAGATTTAGACCCGAATAACCGAAAACGAATCGTAACCGGATATCCTAGCGCAATCATTAATTAGGCTCTTCAGACAGAAAATGACTCGAATTACTTTTACGAATTATTTTTGGACAAAAATGACAATCTGGGGCTTAAACTAATTTTCGATGAGAAACTCAGTCGAGTTCCCCTAGACAGCTTCCCTTGGAACTTGAACTAGCTTTTTCGTAGCTATAGGTAAATAGGTGGAAGAGTACGAGAACCAATCGTATAAGAAGTAGCGGGCTGCAACCATGTTAATAATTAAAGGCAACGATTTATTATCAGCCCCGTTACTTGTTAATCAAATTTATCCTGCGAAAAGTGGCGTTGACACGTTTCTGCCTTCTGACAGGAGGAACAGAAGGATGATGGATCGAGAAGGGAGGACGAGCGAACAGAGGAAAGCGTCATAACAGCCATTTCGTAATTGCACCAGCAGTGATTCCTTCCCATCTTATCTATCGTGAGGCTCATCAATAATCCTGTTGGAATATATGTATAGGACTATAGGTAAACCTTAGCGCGACGTTTTACTTGAACGAGAGTGCGGAAGATATGAGGTATATGCTGGCTGATTGGCTGACTGGCTGACTGGCTGATTTGCCATCCCGATCTGATAGGAAAAACAGGGTGCCGCGAGAGGCGGGAGAGTCACAGTCCTTGGGGGCTTTTAGACGTTATTACCGCGAGCTGCTCCCGGCCCTTCGGATATTAAATTTCGAAATTTATTCATCTGGCCGGAATTCGGTAAACGGCTTCGCGTTCAAGGCTGGTCGCGATCTGTGGACGCGTGACATGGATCAACAGATCATTGGATCGCAGTTCCGATCGTTACAGACCTCTCGTACGGTTACAGGCACTCGCATATTAATAATTAGTCAATTTTACATGAACCTATACAGTAAAATGGAGGGGCAGTCCATTGTACAAGTCATTGTAATATATGACATATAATATTAATAAACAATATCAAAACAAAGTATTATATTCTTATTACTTCTGGGACGTTTGGGGTAAATTTTTGGAAAATTTAAAAATCTAAAATCTGAAATACGTGGATCCACCAATCACCTGATACGTTTTCATTGTATCAAATGGGTTAAATTCAAGCATTTAAAATGTTCTTAAGACCTCTAAAGATCATCCCGTCTGGAGTTGGCCAAAAAAAAAAGAGAATCCACGAAACTTAAAAATGGCAAATGCCAAGTGCCTAGGAGTAAAGGAGCAAAGAAAACAGTAGTTCGTCGCTAGATTCACTAGCGACGAACAGCAAACCGTTGTGCCGGTGTGAAAACCTGGCAACCCGGCAACCCGGCAACCCGGCAACCCCCAACCTGGAAACCTGCGGGGACTTTGGAGGGTAGGAAACTAATTAGCAGGTACAAAGGATACGCGACATCATTGTGATTGTCACCCCAGACGGAAATGTCAGCTCTGCTCGCGACGTGTACCACGCACTTAAACACTCCCGCATTTGTTATCACGTGCACCCTGCGCATGATTAACGACCAAAAGTAATTGTTATGTATCAGCTAACGACCGTTATGTGAGAGCCGGGCTGGGGATCAATGTGCGACTTTCAAAATGGAATTGTTCCCATTACTCGGAATCCCAAAGAGATGCAACGAGACGGACATTGCACCGACTGTGCGCCAATAGAACCGCAAGCGCAGTGAAGACGCAAGGAACAAGAAGCCGTTAAAACGTGGGAAAGTGAAGAAGCCAAGAAGTACTTTGAGTTTGAATTTAATTGAAATTGTTATTCATTTGTATCTGGCCTGAGAACAAGGGTCACACGCTCCAGTCGATTTAAACTTCTTCTACCATTCGATCCTTTCGCTTTTCTTCTGAAAAAGGGCACGATTCTTGAGTGCCGCCATTGTCATTCTATGGACTTGGCTCTTAACTTAGATTTCGAGCCTTTCGCATATAATATTCTCTATAACAATACAACGAATGTCATTTAATTCTTCTTGCGTAATATGACCAGCAACATATCCAATTAAAAATGTCGTTGGTATCGATATTCCTAAAGACAAATATAATACGGACAAATACATTACCAGTCGTGAGAGCTGGATGCTGGAGCGACGAAAGCTTCCTTTCATTCTGCCGAGCTATGCTGTGCTTCCGTTGACGTTCCTTCTTCCTTGGGAATATGGTATATGGAATATGGTCGAGGCTCGAGAATTGGCTGCTTAAACAAAAAACAGATTCCATCGTTAGCGAACCAATAGATTATTCAAAATTAAAAGAAACATATCGGCGAAAGGCGTCTGCGACGGCATAGCGGATAACACGTGAAAATTCATATGTTGCAAGTGTACTGCGAACTCGCGAGATCCTGCGGGGGCTTGGTAATAAGTCGATTCTTGAAAATGTTCACGTGGCCATGCCAGTTAATTTCTCAAATTTGAGTAATGCAGTTGATTTTCGTAAAACTTGGAAGGCGTGCGTTTTAAGCCGAAGCCATTTGTACCGCCGTGCACGGGAGTCATCCCCCAGCGGCGCACTTAAGCGTATGCACCCTTTAGGCGTCCCAGGCTCGTTCGCTAGAGCTAACGCTTTAACGCTAACGTAATACGTAACGTCTACTACGCTAACTTATATTGCGTCGAGGATTACCACGTCGGTTCTTATCTGCGCGCTCCAGGTGCCTCCTCCTGGTACCCTCGGCCGGAGTTCGGCCGCTCGCGAAAACGCATATTTCAATTTGTTGCCATCCCAGTCGGTGGGCGCCGGAGCCCGAGGGGTCGCTCCTTGAAGCACGCTGACGGGGGGGCTACCGGGGGCTACCCACGTGGCGCGCGGTAGGAGGAGGAAGAGCCAAGGCCCAGAGGACCGAGCACCACTCCAAATTGAACGGAGCGTCTTCATTTACCTAGTTGCGCCTAAAGGGAAACCCGAATCTGGCCGCCACGACGCGCGATTTCGCCTTGAAAGTCAATCAATTTTCCACACCGCACTGCAAACAAATCACCGAGTCGTCGGTGATCGAGGACTCGGTAACGAAGATGATTGAAAACTCCTGCCCCCGACGATTGGTATCTCATAATCTTGTTAGCCGATTAATAATAACCAATCTCGAGGTGATTTCCTCTTGGCTCGACCAATCAGAAGACGCGCCCTCATTTCCGGACTTTCGCCGTAGCAGCCCATGCATCCTAGTCAAGGGACAATCCAATTTTTCAGTAGCTGCCTTCCGAACATCGACGCCAATTCTCATACACGGCGATGCTTTAAATCTTGCAAATAAGACATTGCTACGCGTATTCAATATATTTCGACTGTTTTCGAGAGCTTTCTCAGGTATACCATCCATAAAGAGCCTTTTCTTAGTGCAGTGGAACCTCAGCTAGCTTACATAATGCGCAGACATGCGGACAAAAAATCAAAAGTCATATAAGTCACATGCGTCTCGCTCGCGCGCACCCACCAGCCTGCGTATAAGAGCGTCTTGCATCGACTCATAACCTGTAGCGGCACAAAGTCCTTGCCGGCGCCTAAGGGTATCGGTGGAAGCGAGAGAGCCCTTTGTTTTGGCTGAGACTTGCGTCGGCGCGAGCTCGTTGTCGCTCTCGTTAAAGGCTATTTTGCTATTTGCTATTTTGTCGCTAAAGCGAGCCTCCATTGTTTCTGACAGCTTGGCGGTCGCGGTATCCTCTATCCCCTCTATCCCCTCTATCCCCTCGGCCGTCCAGAACTCGAGCGTTATATCCGTCTTGATCGTTTTACGAGGGAGCGAAATACTTGAGCGGTCGCTGCGAACCTAGCGTCACTGCCGCGTTACGGCTCTCTCCTGGCTCTCTCCTGGCTCTCTCTCTCTCTCTCTCCTAGCTCCTAGCCATTCTCTCCGGCTCGCTACTGCGAGCTTAAATATTCGAGACTGAATCGCGGCGTCCCGACCATTCGTTCTAAGCTTTATTTACCACGAGCGCCGTTTATGACGAGGTGAAGCGTCGCTTCCACCTCTGACATCATTTACCTTTCGTACTGAAATGGCTGAGCGTGACTTGCTTATACAGATTAAATAACAAAATGTTTCTATTGCTCCTTCATCTTTTACATTTCCAACTTTTTTCTTCTGTTCTTTTTATTCCATCGGCAGTATCGTTAAATTGTGACACAAGGTAACATCTTTTGTACATCGACGAAACCACTGTGGGTCCACTGATGACCAACGAAACAATGACTAATGACGTTTCCTCGATATTTGCCCCAACGCATCAACGCGTCTCTGGTCCCCTTAGCAATTACCTCGTAACTCTTGGGCTCTGGGTGTCTCATTATACCAGGCTTTCAGATACATTCGAAATGCAGCAAGCAAAATCGCTTCCTTTCAGTTGATTGTCAATCAGAATTCAGTTTATTCAGCATTTACGGCATTAACTTCCGTCACGAGTTTAAATACTCCTACCAATAGGCTGATATTTACCCTCTTGTTCAATGATTCCGATACATTTCACAGGTTAGAAATATCGGCGAGGTGAGTTGTTTAATCGAAACCAAGAAAAAAGGTTAAAAGAAGGGAAGTACGTAAAAACGAAAGGAAGGGAACTCGTCGGTTTCATAAACGTCCAGATGGAGAAAAGTCAGGTTACTGCCCGGCAAGAAGGAGGGTACATATTGATGCGATTTTTTACTCCAACGCGTTTCATCGCGACTCATTCAGTCCCCATTATTTCCTTATCAGAGGAGCCGTCCGATCGGAAAAAAGAAATCCAGCCTCTAGCGGTTTCCTAGCTTCATCAATAATACTAAGTGTTCCGAGATGATACCAGACTTTCGACTGTAGCTGGTTCTGAATCTTTCAGATTTACAGTAACTATAATACTTATTATTCGAACATCTAAATGACGGAAATATATAAGACAAAAGCTGCAAGTTTTTGGCCACCCTGAGAAAATTCTACATCGTGTCAGCAGTAAGGGCAAAATGCTCAGATAAAATAAAAGAAATTAGACGGCTTATGATGCACTGATGCGCCAATGCGCTAATGCGCTGATGCACCTCGTAGCTTTAGGATTTATATAGTTTGCCTGGGTCTTTTGACTGGAAAATACAGCGAGAATGTGCCCAGCTTATCCAAATCTATGCATTCGTTTACAGGGACTTTGCTGTGGTGAATCCGAACCACATACCCGTATACCACCTATGCATATCACTGATACGGGGTATATATAATTTGATGCATAGTTTTGACTGTGCGATCGAATTACTGACTTACTGACTGACCGATTAGGCGCCGTCACTTGTGCACGTGCTTCAATCTCAATGTGCACTTTTTTTTTCACTTTCCATTTTTTTTTGCTTCTGTCGCTCTCTCTCTCTCTCTCTCTCTCTCTCTCTCTCTCTCTCTCTCGCACGCTCACTCTCGCGCTCCATCATCTTGCTATAAAAGGCTTCAGCATAATCACAAGAATAAACGTTGCTTGGTGATGCTCAGCTATGTTTTCTTGAAAGCTGGAATGCAAAATGGTACTCTAAATTACGTCACGGGGTGTAAGGATTATCGTAGGTGCCATAGATCTGTCGTTCCTGCTCGTTCGCGAAGGCAAAGAGGCTGTTGTTTCAGCTCGCTATGGTAACAAACGCCAGGCGTAAGCTGACTCCTTTTTCAATGCTCGTCATCCTCCCTCCTTCATCTTCTTCTCTTTATATCCAACCCTATGCTCTCTTTCTGTCTTGCAGATTAGCTTTTCTCAATTGACTCGGATACGATTCCACTTGCGCAATATTTTTTCCATTACTAATGAGCGTCTAGCAATGATTATGACTTGTGACTCTGCTGGAATGAAATCGAAATGAAAATTAAAAAAGTCGTAGCTCATGAGCACAGAGGCGACTTTAATGACGTAAATTGTATGAGAGCATTAATTGGAAATTAAAGTAAAGAAGTTAAGGGAAAAGTATGATAAGAGTGGAGTGATAGTAGAAACAAAAGAGAAAAGATATTGCCGACTCCGTAAGCCACGGTACAAAAGAATACAAAAGAAAGTATTTTCTAGGTTAATCGGTCATTCGGCTGCTCGCCAAAATACATTTGAAATCTTTTCGCGTCAACAGGTGAGTTGCGCAATTTTTTTTCTCTTTTTCACATACTTTTCCACGCGGCGCACACTCGATGCGCGCAGGCGGTACAGCAGCTCGTACGTATTTCATTAAGAATTGATTCTCATTCGGTCGTCTCCCATGTAGTCAGTATCCCGCGGCATTATCGATCTCTCGGAAGTTCGGTGTATCTTTGTGATCGTTGGACGCATTAGGATGGCATTAGGAAGTCTAGACGAATGGCTCCTCCGCAGATTTCGTAGGATCTCTAGAAACATACGGCAAAGTCCAAAGCATTCTATAACAAAAGTGCGACGATAGACTAGCAATGGATCTGGCAAATATCATCGATAATTTTGACTAATAAATCATTTTGGCTAAGATTATTCAATTGAATTATATTAAGCATTGCAGCTATAGCAATGAAGGTGGGGAAGGGAGGGGGGGGGGACGTAAAGAAAATTGAATAAAAGCCTAAAATATATAACAAACGTCAGCGATTGATCTTCCCTAGATCTAGTATCAATCTATTTGATCCGAAAGCTATACCGTCTAGCTATATAATATGTGAAGATACGTCTTATTGTTAGATCATACGTGATCGTCTCATTAGATACATTATCGTACTCGGATCTTGTGTGTATTATCAAATAAGATGTACGAATTATTTATACAGTTTCTACATATTTTTCCACGGATGAAATTGAAAAATTAAATAACTTGTAGCGCAATCGAAGGCGAAGGTTTAATTAATTAAGGCGAAGGCCACCTCGCGCGTCTGTTACTTCCTGTTCCCATATTTTGACACTTGTTCGTCAAGAAATCTCATTATCCTCTCATGGAGAATCGCACTACTTTTCTTACGTCGCGTGGCCTTCGAACTTTCATCCACCGCCCATCCACGCCTCCAGACTCCTGAGTCCTGAGTCCTGAGTCCTGAGTCGCGACCAATTAATCATATTAATGTCTGCTGAGTCGCAGCAGCAGAATTCTCATGGACGCGACAGCTGCCCCTAATTGCTCACTCTCTAATAAACTCGGTTCTCCATTTACTCATTGCTTAAAAAACTCTGGAAGAAATGGACCACAGTTTATCCTGCTCTCCCGAGTTACAATTAGTCAAGTCCAAATCTGCGAACCCAAACTCAAAGGTTAGCGTAGACACGCGTGCCGTCGAATCAACTCAAAACGGGAGGAGCTTTCACGAGAGTTCTCTAGAGCTCGAGTTAAGAGTAGCCGCAGGACTTTGCGAAGCTGGTTTCTTCTTGGTTCTTGCACCGCTCCTGTTCTCAGCATTATGCTCCCTTACCGTTTCTCGAACAGTAGAGACAACTGTTCCACAGCTATTTGAGCTATTTGAGCTATTTGAGCTATTTGAGCTACGCTGTGGCCTAAATGCCCCGATCAATATTCATTCACTGCTCCATGATTCTTCTAAGGTGCGTTCTTCGACTGCGCACCACGAATGAAAACGTCCACCGTTAAATATTCAATGAAATTAGGAACAGCGTTGGGTTATCGTCATTGGGATATCGTCATCAGCTGGCGCGGAGCTACCGGTGAAATCTATTGTAGATTACTGAGATGCTAAGCGTAACATCCAAACACATAGGATGATCGTACTGCGCCCGAAAGGACGAGATCGGTCTTTGCTTCTTCTTCTTCTTCTTCTTCTTCGTTGGCGATTGCTGCCTCGCTGCAATCGTCACAACCCTTTGTCTGCCTGCGGGGGTGCAGGCGATCTGGCAGAGCGAAATTACGATGAATGTGTGTTAATGTGTGTAAATGTGTGTAAATGTGTGTGCGGGAGGGGCAGGAGCAGGGGGATATAGTGACTTGGGCGGATTTCGCCATTTGCATAACGCATCTCAACAAGATCCCGTTTCAAGAAAGTTCAAGAAGGTTTATAAGAACAAGCCAATTACAATGAAATTCTATGGAGCATGGATTCCAGCGGTCGGAAGCTTTATAAATATTAATCCAGTAATTACAGAAAGCAAAGTATAAAAGTACGAGCAGAGCACCAAACGGTTAACAGTTACCACTTGGCAGGACACGTTTGCCGCGGTTGCATGTAATTTAATTCGTACTACAGGTCCAACGGGGGTCAGGTATACTTGGCCACACGTGTCAGCGCGCCGCGGCACTTCCATGTAAGCGGTCGATCCTTTCTCACTCATTCTCACTCCTCCGTCGTCCTCCAGAGGAGGGAGCTCCCTCCAATTCTCGTGCTCCACCTATGCAGTATGCAGCTTACGAACGCAGCGATCAGCACGTAGCTATCTCGTCAGACCATCCGAGTCCCTACTCTGATCTTTATAGATTTCTTCAAAATTGACTGTAGCTCAAGTATAAGGTTTTTGTTATTGGGGAAAAGGAAAAACTTTCTCCGGAATACAGTCGGAGATATCCACTGATAAAGATACGAGGACAGAGAGCGATTGGTCGGATCGATGGCTCTTCTTTCGAGCAAAGGACTTGGCGCATCGCGACTCGTCACTGGACACCGATTGTCTTACCTTTCGAGAAAAGCGGATTAAAGGGGTTGGTCAAAGAGCAGTTATCGCACTGTTGCCGAAGCTCGGGAGAACGAGAGAGACAGAGTACGGAGTGCAGTCGGCCCAGGTAGGACGATAAGGATAACTATATGGCGCTCCTGCGCCCAAGAAGCCGCGGAAGCCAACTCCCCAGCCGATATATACGACTGCAGCAGCAACAGTGGAAACTGTCGAGTTAAATAACAGTCGGTACTTACATTAGAGTAAGTTCGCGCGCAATGAGACCGCCTACATAAATACAGTACGTAATACAGTCCGTGGATTATAGCTGCGTCGTTCCGTAACGTTTACGTTTACGTTATTCTATGTGCTAGGGTTATTTAAATTCTCTGAGCTTGACTCTGTGGTACCTACGAATTCCGAATCTACTATTATACTTCCTAGCTGTTACGACAGAGAAACGGCTCCTCTCGAAACTCTCTCACATTTTGTGCCTTCCGCTTCGTTCGTCGAGAGCCGTCAATTTGCAGAAATTTGCAGAAGTTTGCAGGAATCATTGCGGGCCAATGCATCAAAGCATCTAATTAAGTTGGTGACTATAGGAACGAACTTTAGGTTCAGAATATAGGTATTCTAGGGCTCACAGGATAAATAAATTCGCATATTCAGAATCTTCAGGATCGTCAAGATCACCGTACGACGCCTCTTGTCAGTTCTTCGCACTCTAGTGGCAACTTTCGTTGCACTTTCTCCTTGGTAGAAACTTGGCGCGGAATAGCGTTCGAGCTGGAGCATGTTGCCACTCTTACTTGTTATATGTTTTACCTCTTGTTCCCGTGCAAGAAATTGGAATTGGACTAGTGAGACATTAACTGACTCATTGAAACGAGATTCAGAGTTGGGTTATCGTAAATTAATAAATTCTTATATTGTCCGAGAAAATCGAGCGACAGCGCAGCATCCCGGCTGATGCCGGCTGCAGAATTGACTCGAGTGCGTCGCTCGGCTTGGATGCTCAGCAACGGAGACGAATTGATTAATGCCAAAGGATTATATATTCGTTTCCTCGCTAAACGTCAAGGCAAGTTCGACGATATCGATAGTTGACCTTTTCGTTGGGGCAGGTCGTGACACATCAGCCTGATTTACTTGCAGCTGATATATATCAATGCCCCACGTGCCAAGTGCAGCTGTGTTCAGCTCGTAAGCAGACTAGGCTTAGCGATACCCAAATTACTGGCGCTGAGAAGCAAGCATATTGCTTGATAATTATTAGAAGGAAGAATATTTGAATAATTAAATGATGATGTTACCTTAAGAAGATATAACTTTTGACATCTAAACTGCGCTTAGCTAGTTATGTGTCTCGTAGTCAGTGTTTGGTACTGTACGTTATATGTGTCGTATTATTCGATGTTTTCATATTAATTGGACGACAGCCGATCCTACGGACGCGCAAGACTTTCAATCCTCCTCTACTAATTCGGGCACTGCAGTTCCCAGATTTCAAGAAATTTACAAAATTTCTACCTTTCTTTCATTTTTATTTATTATCGATAAATTAACGGTTTGGAAGCGTGGCGCACGTCCTATCATGCAATCCACTGTAATGAAATGTTCTCGTAAGAAAAGCTCAATGAACTGATCTCTCTCTATTTCTCTCTGTTTCCTTCCCTCTCCCTTCAGCCATCTCTCTTTGCACACAAGGGGTTTGGTTTACACGCAAGAGATTCACCAATATAATATACTTTCAATTCGTTTGTCGAACGTTATTAGAAAAAGAAGTAATCCTAATAGGCCCTTGTTTTCCTTGCGGAATACGACGGCATACGGGATTGCATATCTACCGGTGACCGGTGACCGGTGAATATGCCTCTAGTACCGTATTTCATGTATTATGCTAGCCGGGATTGCCTGTGTTCGATTATTCGGTTGGCGAACAGTGGAAATCCTGAAACGCTAAGGGGTCGGCCGTTGTCCAAAAGAGCGCCCTCACCCTGTTACCACAGCTAAAAAAATCGTAGCCTAGCGCGTGTTTCTGATAACCTGATAACTGATAACGAATAGTAGATAATGATAGTGAGGTGGTGCAGGGGTGGCATTTTGGTGGAAATAGTGTGAAAGTGAACATAGCTGTGTGTTAATTTCAGCAGCGGCGATCCCGCCCCGTATGTGGTCGACAGTACCGGCCGCATGTTCACGTCAAGGTACGTGAACATCCCACATATGCATCTAATCGTCCGCGAGGCAAGGACGTTGGGAGTGGCACACATCCCGATCGGCAAATCGGTCGACCTCATCTCTATCGACCCTCATCGACCCTCATCAACCTCCATCGACCTCCATCGACCTCCATCGACCTCCATAGACCTCCATCGACCTCCAGCGACTTTCAACGAGTACGAGTCATCCTGTGATTCATGTGATCCTGGTTGCCTGATGAGTATCAAGAGAAAAATGACGGGCCACAAGATGCAAGATGCAAGATGACGATGCGCGAGCGAGATCGGGAGTACGCGGACAAGAGAGACCCTCTCTCTCTTCTCTCTCTCTCTTTCTCTCTCTCTCTCTCTTCGATCGGGATGAACTTTGAGAGCCGCTCCGAACGACCTTGCCGACCTTACCTTCTCCATCATTTGCCATTTCTCTCTTTCTCTTTCTCTTTCATCATATCTAACATCTATCTATCCATCTTTGTCTCTCTTTCTGTCTGTCTGTCTCCTACTGGATACCTTTTATCTAGGCATTTTTTATCTAGGCAGTCTTCTTTTCTAGAGACGCTGCGAAATTATCTGCTCTTATAGTTGTGTTTCTGTGCGAAATTCCATAGAGGCTCCGTAGCGTGTCTTCTCTTTCGCATCTACATAAATAGCTCATAATGTATGTATACATAGTCATGCCGTGTGTTCGTTTGTTATACTGAGAAAAAATACTATTTAATTGACTGAATTAGCGTTCAAGGGTGGCAAAACAAATTTTTCTAATTAGTTCAACGAAATTTTTGGTTTCTTCAACAGACGTTCGATTCAATCGACTAAAATAAGGATAATCAGATATTTTGCTATGTTGACTAAAAATATATTTCGCTACCCGTGAACGCGCATTTAGTCAATGTAACAGTATTTTTTCTCAGCGTAAATCATACTCCTTCTACCTATTTCACTATAGAAAGAATATCCAAAAATTATTGCGTACAAGTTTGGAAGTTGAATAAGTATTTCTTACTATTTTAAAGTTATTTTTTTTTTTCTTTGAAATAGAAATAATTATTATCAGCTGTAGGGTACTTTTCTTTTTTATTTGACGTTGTGCGCGACAGGATTCACTCAGATAGACGAATGTGGAATTTACGTGAAGCTAGCACAGTACAAATGGGTTAATCTCGTAGTGATCTGTCGTGTCTCCTAAAAGTGATAATTGCGGATTAAATAAATCTATATACGTCCAAGTGGCTCAGTGCTTTTGGATCTTTGCGGGACGAAAGTTTCACTTTGCGTAGCGAAGGAGATGCTGCCGGTACTGAGGGCGGATGGTAGTGGTGGTCGTCGCGACGGCACTAGAGGTGGATATTGCCGCATTTGATTCCTGAAGCATGTGTGCCCCATAAATAACATGTAAATATTTTCAATAACTGCCGAGGCAGCCTCGGCATGAAAAATGCAAACCGCTTTGCTTTGGCCACGGCTGCCGTCGCTGCCGTATCACCACCATCGGCACTTCCCGTAGCTAGCATCATCGAACTCAGTTTAATATATCTGTATATATAACAGTGTTCTGTGCTAAATTTATTGCGCCTTTCGGTCGGTATTTGTTTCGCATATGACCAATTTTGCTCGACGTTGACTGCGCGAGTCAAAATTAAATGTCATCGAGTTTCGAAATTCCTACTCGTCAAGCTCCAGCAGCCACCACGCGATCTGTCGCTACTCACTGCTCGCAGGTTCCTTAGGATCCCCTCGTCTCGTAGCCTTTGGATACGCCATATTCTCTATATCTATTGTATCTTTCTTTCTTTCTTTCCTTCTTTCTTTCTTTCTTTCTCGTTATTCTCTTTCCCTATCTCATTATTCCTTGATCCCTTCATCCTGATTAAAATTAGTCCTCCAATTCCCAGATCCAGTATAGCATATTAGATCTTTCAATTTTATTAGTCCAGAAGGTATAACATTGACTCTCGAAGCATTTCGCATGTTTCTTCGGGCACAGAAATTCCAGTATGTCTGCTTGATGTCGACCTTTCGTTCTGTATGTTCCAGGGGATTCGGATTTATTACCTTCGCAGATCCTGCCAGCGTCGACAAAGTATTGGCGCAGGGAGCCCACGAATTAGACGGCAAGAAAGTAAGTACCAATGTTTTGTATTCAGCCAACCGAATCATTTACTTGTAACCTGTAAGGCCTTGGCGGCGCGTAGCCGGACCGACGATCAGGTAACCGTCCAATGTGTCCAACGCATTGATTAGTTAGATCATTAGTTCGACTACGTTATGACTGGGGCGCGAGGGAGCATAAAAAGTTTACTAGACAAAATGAGAAATCAGACAATACCGCGTCAACTACAATTCTTTTAGTCCCTTGGAATGGCAGTTGCGGGTAATTCGATCTCTTTCAATTTCATTATTACGATCGTTACTCGCGATTGACTAGCTTTACAAAGGAATTCCCTAAAGAAATTCAAGGAAATACCCAACTCGTCTCGCAGAGCGGGATTATCTGCCTAGAGTGCAGTCGAGTTTTCGCGGGTGACTTTAACCAAGTCTCGCCTAGTCACGAAGTCACGAAGTCACGAAGCCACCGAGTCTGCTCGCGTTAATTAGGAGATGCCAGAAGTGTCCACGTTAACGAACACTCAATGATCGTACTGTGGAAAGAGACGCTGCTCTCGACCCTCTCGACGCTTTCAATTCCTCTTCAAGTCAGAAAGAAGATCGTTCCTGCCAACTCGGCAGTCTGAAAAGAGTCAATCCTCGAGCTACAGGACCCTCAAAATCCGGCTAGGCTACTTGTACTTCTACTGAGTTCAGCTGACCTATTCTAACAATTTTCCAATTCCTGCATAATTAATTGCAATAACAGTCTACAGTACACACTTTGCTATAACCTATTATTAATCGCCTCGAGAATCTGGTTTCATCGAATTGTAGTTTTAAGCCTAAGAAGCACCTATCGAATTATCGGGCTTACCAATATCCATACTGCAAAGAATTGAGGTACTCGGGAACAGGAATAGGAATAGGAAGAGAACGGGTCAGAAGGCCTCCATTCATCTCTGTGGGTCTAGGGCTAGAAAACAGGAGACTAGGGAATGGAAAGATAAACATAGGCAAAAACTCATAGCCTGTTTATGCAAATTATCAGATTTTTGGCAAATTTATGATGGTTAGGACCGAAGAACTTCATGGCTGTCCCTGACATATGATATCGATCGTCGCAGCTGACCTCGTCTTTTTCTTAATATTCCTTGTCGAATTCTGGCAATTTCCTTAAGACTAATTTGTAATTTGGCGAAGACAGCGGGGGCAGACAAAAATTGATCGAATGCATGAACTTTAACTGATTTCGATTCTTGGAGCGCATTAGCATGTAAACACGTAACACGCGTAACACGCGTAACGCGCGTCACGGTGAAGTTGATGTATGCGCAAGCCGGCGACAAGGAAGCTGCACCGCTCACCTGATGACTAACTCATACGAAGAGTCTGCAGCCGCTAACTCTCACGAAAATAATTTGCAATCCCCTTAGAAAATTCGCCACTACCAGCCCCACTAGCCCCACTAGCCCCACGAGCCCCATCAGCCCCATCAGCCCTAGTGGAATCATCGCCAGCTCCTGCTTCTTTTCTTCATTTCTCTTCTTGCCGCGAGTAAGTCTACAATGCCAAAAGCTCCCATTGTCGAATGCTTTTAAATTTTAAATACAAACCGTCTACCTCACCCCCTTTCCGGCGTTCCCTCTCGTGCAACATATCTCATCATCTTCCCATACGTTTCGAAAAGATTTTTTTTAGCACGCAGCATCTGAACTATCCACCGTTGTGTTTTTGTTTACAATTTTTTCTTTTTCTCTCAACTGACTTGTTCGCGTCTCTGTAACCCTACTCTCTACTTGTTTCTTCAACTCTTGGGGCTGTAGATGCTATTTTTTAAATTCACATGGCACGCATTCGACTGCGTCGAGGGCTACGCCGACAACAAATAATCTTTCTATCTCTCAAGCACAAGTTTCCCCGTGCTTTCGAATTGATTGTCTTCACTTAGCTGAGCCTCTAAAAATATGTATACTCCGTAAAGCACTAATTTGAGTGCAATTGATGGAGGAGGAACTGAGCGTGCGCGTGCTCTTGGAATAAAAAACGGGGCCTATTAAAGAGAGCATGGCTGTTGCTGCGAGTGCTCATGTTGATGTTCATGTTGATGTTCGTGTTGGTGCTGCGACTGCAGTTGCAGCTGTTGCTGTTTATATGGCTGCTGGACTAGCAGGTATGTACAGTGGTCAGCGGATGCTGACTCTACGCATTGACAATGGGGACATGGAAAATGCAAAATATATGCGCGGGGGACCGACAGAGAGCCGGATGAAATTATATCGGCGCCTCGCTGGAGAGAGGGCAAAGATAAGGTTTTTGACCCCCCGGTCCCCGCATAAGGATGCGGTGCCCAACTGTCGGCCGATGCCCTGTAGGGTAAGCGGCCGTGAAGGAACTCCACTTTTTACCTACCGATTCGCTGAGGAACGCTCTTGATTCAGTTTAAAGGGACGACTCGAGGGGATCAGTCGATCAGACGAGCAATCAGAACGATTAGTTCCCGAATTTAACAATTTTCGAAGCTCATAGTATGCTTTGCAGCCTTTTTTTACGTTAGATAATTGTATTTCAGCAAAAGCCTGTGACAGTGGTAGTGCAATGTACTGAAAGGAGTTTCATATTTTGTCTCATTTTCGAGGTAAACGGTAACATAGCATTTCTATACTTATAGCGCGCCACTTTCAGTATTTTGCAAATTTTTATCGTTATTGGCCACCATTGCACTTACATTGTAACATTCTTTTTATTATAAATATTCCTACTTTCAACTAGATCAGAATCTGCAGACATATAACTGGCTGGCCTCTATGACGATCAAGAAGAATAAAATTTTCTAAACATCACACGCCACTCTCTATTGTTTTCACCGAAGCTTACTATATACGTCAGGTATAAGAGTCTGGGCGGTGGTTCATCATTCCCCCCCCCCTCCCCCCGCCCGCCCTATAAACATAACTGATTTTCCGAGATTCCTAAATCCAATCACGCATCGTACTGATAAAAGTGAACCTCTCACCGAAACAGAAACATCGGCAGACTCATATCTCGTAAATACTAAATATTAATAATGTTCGAGAAAAAGCCATAGCCATAGATTCTCTATCCAGAAGTACGTCTACCGACCACTAAGTCCCAGCAGCCGTGTTAGGATCGGTCGATCGCGGTTTCATGACGCTACGATCTTCTCGTTTCTCTTAACAACGGTTTGATGAAGGCTTATTTCCAATATTGATTTACGTTTGCTAAGAATGCCCGCCTCACAGATATACATATACATATACATATATGGTAAGTAGATATAAATGGGAAAAATGACGAAGACAAAAAAGCTTCGAGTAGAAGGAGCGCAGTTTGTACCGAGATCGGCTCTTATCATCGGCGAGAATGCTGGTGCAAACGGAGCCGCTACCTGATTTTCCTCTAGAAGGCAGCCGCACTGCTATCACAGTATCCGTTATCGTCGTAATGTCTCGTGCAGTCTATATCTTTCTATGTCGCACCTATATCCCAATGTTTACATGGAGGTCGGCAAGCCGATGTCTACCATCTGCATTCCTGGTTAATCGTGCACCTCCACCAGTCAATCCGTTTTCAGGTTGGGAATATATGCGTCGAATTCTACTCGTTTGCTGTACCGGATAAGTTTCATGCAGCTGACACACGTGGCATAAATTCCAGATGTGCACGCGCGGCCCATAATGTACATATTTACATACATATTTACATATATTTTTGCCTCGGAAGCTCCTGTATTTACGATGTATCAATTTCGGAAAAACGAAAACTGTAGCTGAAAAACTGGATTGCGTTAATGAATTTGCCACGATTTTGTTTTTCTTAGCCTTCGAGGCACACATCCGGCCCAAGAAAGACTGCAAAAGTTTTCGCGCGACTTTGACATTTCCTTATCAAAGCACTCTTCTATTCCGTCGACAATAGTACGAGCTATGCCGATGCATCAACAGTCTACAGGATTTTATCTTGAACCTTGAATTTCTTGAGATAGGACGATCGTGACTGCACCGTCGGGGATGCTGAGTCACAAGCGTCGAAGGTGCATCTAAAATGTGAAAGTCAAAAGGGGAATCGGAAGTTCCACAGAAGTCTGCCGACTGCACACACTTGGTTTCTTTGTAATTTGAGTTTGGTCTGGTGAACCTCGTTGCCTGTGACACTTTGACGCAACCCCGGCTCGCGTCGAGAGTCGGGGCCTGTACGAGGCACGCCTGTACCCGGCAGTTATGAGTTGCTTAATTGTTTTGTCATTGTTCGTCCGTCCTTGTCGCTGTAGGACGTCGAGGACGTCGAGGACGTCGACATCCTTGTCAGTGTAGAGTCGCGTTGTTGCGAAGTGCGGAAGTAGTCATAAGTCAAGATGGTGGCTGAGTAGCTCAGGAGTCGAGATTCGCTGAACGGGCATTGTCCGTCAGCGGTCAGTCCTGAGTTCCTGAGTTGCCGACTCACCAAAATACCCGACAAATCGAATTCTCAATACTTTTGAACTTTTCAGTCACTATTTTGAAGAACGATTAGTGTCTCTCTATCTGCGTTTATAAGGGGATTATTTTCTTTGAGATTATTATTGCAAATACAAGAGCAATGCCCCTTCCCTTTCATACTCGGGGTCCTAATACCTCCCCCTCTCTCTCTCTCTCTCTCTCTCTCTCTCTCTCTCTCTTTCATTCCTGATGGCTGCCGCTTTTACGAGGGGAATAAAAAGGCGAGCGCGCTTGTAAAACAAAATGGGCGTAACATTAATTACTAATTTGCAGTGGCTGTTTTACTGCTGAGCAGGCTCTGGTGCTGGCGAGGTGGGTAAACGTGGTGGAAGAGAGTTGGGACGCGAGAGTGGATTTCATTAGGGCCAAAAGCGAGGAGCACACGAATAAGAGGAAATAACGAGGAGGTTCCCTCCGATTCAGGAAGGGAGGAAACTTTATGACTTTTGCTAGATCATGAGTTTTCATTGAAATCCATCAACTAATTTCTATGTGCAGCTGCATTCTTCTGCGTATCTTATCTATTTCGGTTTTGCTGTTTTCGACTTAGGAGCCTTCTCTTCGTTCGTCACCGTAATACTTTGAAGAATAAAATGGCAAAATTTCCAATAAAGATAAATGTGTCGATGTTCAACAACTCCATAAGCTGCGAGGGTCCGTTCTGTCGAACCAACTGCCGGCTGCACTAGAGAACTGAGAACGATACGAATATAAGTCTGAGCGTGCGGATGCGGGTGACAAGCCGGATTTCGAGTTTCTATTTTTCGAAAAAAGTGCGAGTTCCCGGTTTTAATAAAGTCGGATTAGGTACAAGAGTCCTCCCTCCACTTTTCGTAAAAGAGTTCACCGTGTCAGCAGATGCTAGCTGCTATAGTAGCTCAAACCTTCAACGTACTCGCACGTATGATATTGGTTGGCGCCGAATGTCGGTGACATGATCCAAACCATCTCTGACAGCCTTTAGCCATTATTAAATTGAATTACTTCAATGATCGATACTAGTGTGTAGTAGCAATGACAGCAATGGTAGATACAGTAGCCACGGTATAGCGGTTAAGGAGCCAATGAAATGTGACTTTACTCTGTAAGCAATAACTCTTGAAAATAATGTACACATGCATAGAGAGATTTGAACGGGAGTCCATTTTTATCGGACTATGGACCTTGGTGTCGGTGCGCAGCTGGCGCGAATATTAAAAGCAATCGCTCAGTTCTGCCTCGCAATAACTGACCAATGGTTTCGAGTATCCGAGCATCCGAGTATATACATTCATGGATGTATATATGTTTCTGCGTATATACATATAGTGGGATAGATTATAGGACCACGGAGATCTACTGTGTGGACCTCAGGACCTCTGGACCTCCGGACCTCCGGACTGTAGGGAACCCTCGCGCAATATCTGCCAACGACGGTAGCCTGCACGTGGCTCTGCGCGTGAACGCGTGCGTGTATGCGCCTATGTGTGCGTTACTCTTCCTTCCCTTGAAAGAAGGAGGGCGACACGAAGGTTCACTCGAAAGTCGATGGCTGAGAGTCGATTGCTGTCGAGGCATCGACTGTTCCTCGTTTCCGCGGTCCACCTCTTATTTTTTTTAGGTTATCACGTCAAACTTTGTCTTTACGAGAACCTAGAAATCTTTTCATATCATCTATCTTTCCACTACACCATCACCTTCACCTTCACCACCACCACCACCACCACCCCTGCTCCTACTCGAATTAGAATTTCACAAAACGAAGACTGGCCGACACGCACTTACATAAGTCTAAAACTTCAAGACATTAAAATCAGCCACTTTAAGCCCTCTCGTCTGGCAATCACAAAAGGCGAATTCTGAGTTCTTCGTATGTGCATAAAGTTAGCCCTGCCTTTTTGAAAAAATAAAAAATGACTATACTGAATTATCCTGTGTACTGGCTACATTGTGCTGCAAACACAAATTTGTTATTCATTTTATTTCTTATTATATGGAAATAAAATTTTACTAGGGTGTTACTGGAAATGTATATTTTACTGGAAATTTAAAAAAAAATAATGTTTCAAATGAACGATTTATAAGCTCTAACGTCGTAAACCTGCGACGCCGCTCGACGGTTGTTTTGGACATAGTACAGGATTAGATATATTTGTACGCTGGAAGGACTTTGCAAGGACGCTGTTGGCTTCCCCTAGTGACTAAACGGATTAGACGGATTAGACCCACGTGGACACACTGCACCGAATGGCAAGAACAATGATACGAGGTCTTGCTAGCCAAGTTTATCTATCTTTTCATCATTATTTTAATGTAGCAATCCATTTTACTGTTTTCTCGTAAATATTCGTGTTAATTTTTCTTTGAAGACAATCTATACACATGTATGCACTGTAACGCATTTCCTGCCTACGTCCTTTCTATGACCCCAACGTTGGACTACGCGGATCCCTTGGGCCAGGTGTATCCTTGCACCAGTCCGACTCGTCGGGCCTTTAAATATCTAATCCGCGGCACAACTTTGGGAGTCCTCTCGACGGATTCTTCCCGCTAGCTTCTAATCAAACATAGTAGAGGGGAACGTGAGGGCGACAAATATCTACGGGAATCAGCCGGCATTTTTGCAATAGCTAACATGGGAGGATTTAATTCTAGCAATGGCAATATATTATACCTAGGTAAACGAGTAAATCGAATACAACTCTACAAAACTCTAACGAATAACGCATTCGCGGAGGTCGTCTCTGCTCTCCGCAGGCGGCTCGAATCGACTATCGCGAGGGCACGTCGCGGGGCCTGCGGCCCACGACTTTTCGTGTCATGCTACACTGGCGGATGCACGTCATCCCTGGCCGGCGCGCGGTTTTGCCCCGGGATGGTAATTCTGATTGCACTTACTAAAACTTCCGGTGCACCTTGCCCTTTCTTCCACGGCGATTACCTCCTCGTGGTCGACTGTCTCCTCTCTTAGCCGTTTTTTCTTTTCACTTTGTTTTCAGTCCAAGTCCGTGGGAGAACCGAAGTCGTAAATTGTTATTCAAGTCGAAATCACGTCCAGAGGAAAGCCAAGTCGTCAAAGTCCAATATTTCGCACAATCTCACCACAATCCAAAATCCGCAAACTCACGATAGCACTATCACAATTTTGCCGATTTCTGTTATACGGATCAAAATGAAATAGGCCCCTTTTCGGCCCCCTGTCTGAGAATTCCCGAAGAATCCCGAGTTTGCTCGAACTCGAACGATCACTCTCGCCTCCGTCCGGTGTGCGCTCGCAGCCCACCATAGTCTCCGGGCGGCGCCGATCTTACCCGAGCCCGCCCGATCTTCGACTCGGCGTGGCCGATTTCTCTCCCCGGCTTCCCTTGCCAAGAAACCACCGTCGTCGTGGGCATTCTCTCGGAGTTCGGCGGCTTTCGCCGGTGAACACGACTTTCCGTGTCCCTATGCTTTTATGTAACTGGCCGTCCCGCGGACGTCACGTTACAACACTTACTTAATTCTTTGGTGGACTATATCTTGATTTTCCTCTGGACAGAAAATCTTTAAGAAAATTATTTTTCACGGTTACACTAGTACTTACGTGGTTTGGAAATATGCTAATACCTGTGGTCGGTCCGTGTCTTCAATTTGTTTTTCTTTACAGTTCGTAGCTAATGCAATCCTTAGTAAATCGAACGTCGTTCTATATAAAATAACATAGCTACTTATGTGCTAAAATATAAAAGTAATATATATATATAATAGTGCATATGCATACTTTGTTACCAAAATTGTATGCAGTTACACGTGTACCTTGCTAGAAACATTATTGTTCTCAATTTGTCAAAAAAAAGCACATACTTAGACCACATACGTAAACCAACTAACCTTGGATCATCTAACATTGGAGTTCTAAAGCTGTCTTAAAACTTGGCATGGCCACTACCAAGTCCATCACAGCTTCGCGTACCTATAGACTTGCACAAATTTGAAAATTGATATTTAATGTATATTTGAAGTATAGTAAAGCGGCGCTCACGCCGAATTTTCAAGTTTTCCAATGCTAAGCAGGCGAAGCTGTGACGGACTTGGTAATGGTTATATGCTAAGTCAAGACAGCTTTAGAACTCCAATAACGGATTACCTAAGGTTTAGTTTTTTTAACTTAGTATTACGAGAACAAAACTAGCACAAAATGGTACATTAAGCTTTAAGTGGATCGGTCAGTGCTGAATTCCAACTCAATAAAGGTATGGAGAAGCACGAAATTCACGGTAGACCGCATACGACAATATTACCAAAAATCGAACTCCTAACGTTTAGCCAACATCCCCAATGGCTTAGTTCCTGTATTATTATAAGGGCGACTCTTCCAGGTTAATCGAATTACCCCCCCATTAATTCATTCGCAAATCACAAAAAAATATGAGTTTCAATTTTTATTCCTAAAATGTTTTTCGTTTACAAAAAATTCAATATTAAAAAATTAAATTTAATAACTTACGATATAAAGTATCACACATCGAGCACAATTTGGCAGAATATTTGTTTTTGAAATTAATAAAAAACGCGGGGTTAACTTTGCCCCTAAAACAATTTTATCTCTATATAATAAGAAATAAAAAGAATAAGGAATGTTTATTTTTTCAAAAAGGCGGAGCTAACTTTATGCACATGTTTTTCGTTCTATTTCCTTTTGTGTTGCTGCTACGCGGTTCTAGGAAAACTAGCGAGTATCGTTGCAATGTAATCAGATCTAAAAGAATATGACGCAATCTGGGTCTATTCTCTTAGCTCTTCTTAAGATTACAGAAAAGTGCTCGAAACCCCACTCACTCGCTAAAGGCTCTCTCGTTCTGTTACAGATCGACCCGAAGGTAGCATTTCCTAGGAGAACACACCCAAAGGTGAGTGTGCCCAACACAAAAATAATCTACTCATTGTTCATGCACGATACTAATTGATTTTGGTTTACTACTATATTGCGACTTTCTTATTTCGGACTTACGGCTTCTGACATACATATAACGTGTACCTATCATGCTGTATGTATTGTTAGCTATGACATTTACTCTCATCCCTTGTAGCAGTATAACAGTGCCCTTATCCACTTTTAAGGAATTAGCACTCTCTGTTAGCTTAAAAGTCGCTTAAAAGAGGTATGAATAGGTATTCCACTAAAATGCGTCTTTTATAGCGCCTCTTAAGGATATTTCTGTGAGAGTGTCTTAAAACAGAGGCATGAAGAAGGGCCTTAATCAACATACCGATTAAGAGTTACACGGAATGAAATGTTCAAACCGTTACAGTGATAGATCAAAAGCTTCGGAATAAATATAGATATAATATCGAAACCTAAAAGTAAAAGTTTAAAGCAATTGGTGAATCTAGAATTTATAACGGTGTAGAATTTCCATAAAATGCCGAGACTTCTTTCAAGAGAATAATGCGAAATCAATAGAGCTCCAGCTCTTGCTGGAGTTAGAAGATGAGGAGGATCAAGAATGCCAGAAGGTTGTAGATTGACTTTTTTTTACTGCGTATTCATGTTATTAGAGTGGCTAGAACGCTTTTTCCTTCGCAGGCGCTTGTAACTTGAAACTCTCAACGCTTGCAACGAGACAATTCCACAATTCCAGCGCGTAGGAGTAAAAAAATAATAAAATTCCTATTTGCAAACTACTCACATACGCCCTTAAAGTGGAACTACTTTTATTTCCAAGCAACAAGGGACGCTCCCTCGGATACCTCGCAAAGAGACAAGGGGCTGTGTGTCGCAGGGCTAAATACACATTAGATCGAATGAACTTTCGGGAAGGAAAATGTTTCGCCGCAAAGTTCATTGAAATGTCAGTAGAGACGCACGGCTGGAAGAGCACGTGGAGGAGGTGGTGGCGCCATTTGACCTCCTTAATAGGGATAAATCCAAATAAGAAAGGAACGAGAAGAAGACGAAAAGAACGGGGCACGTGGAACCACAAGATACTTCCGTCACTCTTGCACGCTCTCCCCTCTCTCTCTCTCTCTCTCTCTTTCCCAGGTGCCCGACGTACATCGATAGTTTGACATAATTTTTGGACTCATGGTCAGAACCGGCGACTCCAGCTACCGATTTAGATAACGTTCTCGCTTTCCGGTTCCCTTCGAGTCGCCACTCTGTTCAGAAGCTACGCTCTCGGATTGATTCTTAGAGTTACGCCAATGCACTCCGAAGTTTTTTCATTGTTTAGCTGTCATCGAGATGCTGGAATCTGCCGCGGAGAGAATGTCTCGACGTGTACCGTCGTGTGAGTCGCCCGTCGGAGGAGAGTGCCCTCACGGGGACGTCTCCACGGATCGGCAGGGATCCGGGTGAAATTATACTGGCACCTCGTTGAAGAGAGGCGAAGGGCTGTAGAGCGGGCGGAGATAAGGATTTTTGATACCGTCAAGGCCAGGGAAGGAGAATCCCCTGGCCCCGCATAAGGATGCGGTGCCCAGCTGTCGGCCGATGTCCTGCAGGGAAAGCGGCCGTGGAGGATCTCCGATTTGCTACGTACCAATTCCTTAAGAAACTGTAGGATAGCTCGACTCGAATCGTAATCAGCTGCTACACTATTATAGGATTCTTTAAATGTTTAAGCCGACGGCTTATCGCGGAATTGACAGGAGGATTATTATTGAAATGACTCAACGTAAAACGTTCGACTATGGGGTTGATTAGCGTAACGAACATACACATACACGGGCACGCGTACAGACTAACTATCAACATCAGCGTCAGCGTCAGCGTCAGCGTCAGCATCAGCATCAGCACGGGCTGTAGCAATATCACCAGCAGCTACGTATAATACCCACTTGTTACCGAGTAGAGCGATAGCTATGCATACGAATATATGCGCGTACATAGATGTAGGTAGCTGCTATGGATATACATAGGTGGGACATTATTCAGCGCGGGTTGGCAGAGGCGCGCGGGTGGTAGAAGGAGATGGGTGCGAGGGTGCGAGGGTGCGAGGGAGTCGCACCACGTCTCGCGTAACGAGCTGCCGGCTGGTTCCCCAGGGTCTTCAGTTCCTCCATTTCCTCGGACTCCTCACCTCCCTTCGCTTCTTGCTTTTACTCTGCCCAGCTCAGCCTTGCACTTGCACGCGCACACCTATCACTCTCGTATTCTACCTTGTGCTGCTGCCACGTCCTTCCCTTCAGCCAGCTATCCTCTCCGGGTCTTCTTCGTGCCGCCGGCTTACACCGGGAAGCTACATTCGACTTGTCAAATGCCACCGTAGGCAACGGTACTAGTCGAATCAAAACGCAAGCATGCAAGAATGCCCGTACTCGTACGAGTTAATAACTTCATTTATGGTTTTTCTATCAATGGCATCCATTGGCAACCCCGTGCAGGAGCCATTGACAACCATTCGGCAGGCTTCGGACAGATGAAAAACACAACAAGCCGTTCGAGTAAAATCTGCGTCCGATGCGCGAGTCGTAACGAACGTGCCTGAAATCGTGTCGAGAGGAAAGAAGGAGGCGCGACGGGCAGGCACGTTGCAGGCGGCGCATCCATTTCCCCTTAATGCCGCTCTCTCAAAAGACCTGTTACGTTCCAGGACGTTCCAGTAAGAACGCTCAGAAGCAAACCTCCGAGCAAAGCTTGTAGTTGTAGTTGTATTGCAGAAAAATCCCATGCATTTTATAGAAGGGGCGAGCTCATTCAGAACGTAAGCGTTGCGACGCCGGCGTCAGTTCTAAGAGTCTCATTGTCAGTGCGAGGACACGCGAACTAGCCTTGCCGGGCTGTGTGCGGCTACGTGTGCGGCTACGCGCTCTCTTCTCATCTCCTTTCACGCCATTCGATTCCTCTCCCCCCCCCCCCCC
>NW_014333239.1:53125-61262 GCF_000341935.2 Cephus cinctus | reverse complement strand
CCGTCTCTCTATCTTGGCTCGACTACGACGCTTCCGGGATACCCGTACGTACATATATCTTAGGCACGGCTCACCGCCAGTACCTAACAGTATTCCTAAAGAGTTTCTTAAGCCACGAGAGTCCTCGAGAGTCTGCGCCACTCATCATTTATTCAGGCTCACGTCGGGCAACTAGCGCTGTCTTCTTGTCGCTGTACCACTTGACGCATTGTGCACGGAGGGCTGCTTTGCAGCACGGCGAACCAAATGGAAGAGAAGCCAAGGTTCCTCTTTTTTTTTTTGTTCCTTGTATTCCAACAGAGTGTCTCTCCTGTTTCTCTAGCATGTTCTGCTCGAGGACAAGATTGTTGCCCTATAGGGAGAATCAACTGTAATTTCGATCGTCCTTAAATATTTTATTTTATTATCTATCATATTATTGACTGTCTTGAGACCTTCGACACTTAAATTTCCAGTCATAACGGCCTTTAGGTATTTTTATATTTGCTCACTGATTTTTCGAATCTCAGTGACAATCCTCGAAATTCTACTGTGCTTAAGCGAAAACAGGGGAAGACCTTCTACTTGCTCTTTCATATTTATGCTCCACTAAACGTTATCAGCCGGTCACTCGATCAACTGTTGTCTGAATATTCTAACGGGAATCCATCGAGCAGGTAATCTATTGTCCTGTTGGGCTGCAATAAATCGTAGCTTAATCTTCGACAGAACTTTCGAAAGCGGGATAGATTTTCCTGACTGACAATTTTTGGACCAAGTATTGCTCGGCAGAGCAACTCGTGCCCCGCTCGTCATGCCGTCAGTAGTTTTACTTTGCGTTCGACTCAAAGTTCGGCTTCCGAGACGGAAGCCTCAGATATGTTGCTGTATTCAGATAAGCTAAGCTCTCGCGTGACGAGGCAGCCCGTAAACTCTGGTGTCCCATCGTGTCGCCGAAATGGCGCTTCGATAACCGTGTGTGCGTACTCGTATGCCTTCTCCCTTGTACATTATGTCCCAGGTACTTGCCCCCCAAGTTGCTCCTTCAAAAGAAAACGTGTCACGGTTGCATAATACCTGCAAGTTCTTTCGATTGTCACAGCGTCCCCGTTGCGGGAGCCTCGTTGCTTTGACTTTGATGTTCCTCTCTTTGCCCATCAGCATCCACCATCTTGCGTGTCTTAGAGTTCAGACGCCGCTCGCGTATGTCACAAGACGCTCTCAAGCTTCTCACTTAGGGCATTACGATAATTGGAGCCTCCACTCTGGTCTTGACCTGCGTCTTCGTAGCGATCCATGTCGGCAAAGTACGTTTCAACTGTTTACCTTTGTAACTCGCCCACAATCTATAATCTACATCGCCTACGTGACCAACCTTACCAACCTTACCAACGCTACCAACGCTACCAACGTTCAAGATACCCAACAGTCGCGTCTCTTATTTAAAGCTTTTCATCTTTCACGTGCAACCTCTTTTCATCGTCGCTTTCAGTCAGTGCGCTCTGTGTCGCGCTGTCAGAGGGAGGCTGCTGCTGCTGTGTGCATCCCGTCTTCTCCCTCTCGCTCTCTCGCTCTCATGTTTCTCATTTACGCTTACTCCCTTATGCACCCTACGTTGCACCCGTGTCTCAGCAGCGCAGCACCGTGAATGCGCCGGGTAATTGCACGTTTAATATTTCAAAATTATTCCTGTTTAAGCAGCTAAAAATTTCGACGATTTAGCCCGCCGATTCCTCCGGTTCTTCCGGCTCCCCCGGCTTTTCCGGGTACTTTGACGATTCTTCAGATTCTTCAATTAAAGCTCTCCCGTGTATTCTCCCGTGTATTCTACATGAAAAGAGTCCCGAAGCCTAATGTAAAATCCAATCTCCCGTACGATCCTTACCCTTATTCCGCCGTCTCTATCGCTTGCTAGGCAATCTCCCTTTACGGCTCTTAAGTCTCTTTGTCTGTTTAAGCCTCAGGTTAATGGCACTGATTAATAGAATCGATACAAGTATGTATCGATACCTTATCTCTTGAGTCATTTCTCCAGGGACAGATGACTGTTTTGCGGTCGGTGTACGAGCGATGTGAAATCTATCTTCTCAGTGTTAAATTCAGCGTTCAAGGAGACGAACGAACGAGGGCCCGACTCAGGAAAGAATGCCGAGCTGATTATTTGAGTCATTTATAAAAATGAGAGAATGTGACGATCGGCACAGACGCATTGGGCACCTTCAATCCGGGAGAATTGAAGCCGTGCCATTTCTCTGGCTCGATCGGCGATATTTATGCGGGGTATCGGTAACAATGACACAGGGAATCAGGGAATCAGGGAATCACAGCAGGATACATTGTACCCAGAAGGCCCGACCGCCTGACCGCCTGACCACCCGACGCGCACAACGTTACTCGACATTATCCGAGAGCCCTATCACGGTTTGACCCTATCTATCTAGCCAGGAAGCAAGGAAACCAGCCATCCTCTCCGGCCCTCCGGCCCTCCGACCCTCCGACCCATCATCCTGCGCCATCCATCTAATCAGTAATTAGGATCGCTTGGCTCATGCACCCACCCTCCCTCGTGCGCCCTTACATGGGCATATACGTCTGTCCTCTCTCGCACCATGCCACAGTTCTCCGACTGACTCATATTAATGCAATAACGCCCACATTCTCGCTCTGATTCTTATGACAGTTATGACGTTATGACCTTATGACGTATCGAGCTTCTTACCAAAGTGAATCATTAATCGAAGATTAAATACGATCCTCGTCCCAGACATGTCCCAGACTATACTGCTTCCGCAAGAGAGTACACGTATTCGTCCGATGGACAAAAGTAAGGAACCTCGAGAACTTGGTAGACGCAAATGTTGCTATGTTGTTTTGTGGGAATATAATCTGTCATATTCTCTCGACTCCCTATGATCCACAGTATAATATTCTTACTCGTTAAAGAGAGAAGTCAAATGGAAAATATATTAAAATCTTTACATGTTGGTTATCGCGGGCTGACGCGACTAACTGGCTACGAGTTATCCTCGTAATTTTAGAAAAATCCTAGAAAATCTTTTTCCGAAGCATTAGCGAACTTCTGGACCTCTTAACTTTTGCCCATAACCTTCTGATTCGTTCCGTCTCGTATGGAATAAAGAGGTGGTGGAAGGTCTTTCCGCCAGGAGATCCGTCATGTCGTTCGATTCTTCCGTCTTGCCGCGCTCTCTCTTCCAGCACCGTCATCTTCGTATTCGGATCGTCGCTGAATTAGGCTGTTTATAAGACTGTTTATAAAAATCTGCGACGATTAATGAATGGGTGATAATAAGAAGATACGATTAATAGTTTCATTTCATTATTTTTCCAATCGAGGAAACACGACCAGGAGGTCAAGAGGAATTATGGTTGCACCTTCTGAATTTTAGAAGAATTTCTCAATGGCATTCCTTGGATTACACTGACTCTTGTCCTATCAATGAACTCTGACCCTCGACCACCCCTGCCCACTCTTCGATTACGCCTTCTGCTCGGGATCACCCACCCCACCACCCACCACGGAGATGCTCAGATAAATTCTTCGGGGACGCAGCGATCCATGTCGATTATAAATTGCCATCCCATTCGCCCCGTTTTCCCTTTCATCCGATAAACGTCTCGACGGGGATTCACATACTCTCCAGCATCTCGCAGCGCCGAACCCACAAATCCTACACGGGAAACTTATTTTCCTTTCTGTCTCTCCTCCTTCGTCCACGTTTTCTCGCGTTCGCCTCATATTCAACTCATTTCCTCCTTGGACTCTTCATCGGCGATTGCTAGTCTCTACCTCCTCATTATCTATACATTCGCAATTTCGTTTGCATGCCAAGTACCTTTGCACTCTACTCTACGAAACAAGATTCCGATTGGGGGCATTAATTGAGCCGCGTGGAATTTCCCTTGGGTTCTCGCTGTAAGGCGAATGAGTTGGGAACGAACGAGAACGAGAGAGAGAGAGAGAGAGAGAGAGAGAGAGAGAGAGAGAGAGAGAGAGAGAAGTATACAATAAATATGTTCAATGTCAATGAACAGTGAAAATGTTAATGTTATACGTATACTAAGGACTGCTAGGAAAGTAGGAAGTACGTCACGTTCTCGCGCCATTCAACTAGTTGTATAATCACACGTACATATGTTACGTGAGCAGCAGGAATTCTTGTACTGCGAGTATAGCTTCTTTTTTCTTGATCTCATTTCGCCAGCAGCTTCCCCGCGCAGTCCTTCGCCGCTCACGTTCAGATATAACAAAGATCAATCTGACACATATCAAGTTCAGACCAAGTATAATCTTCCAGAGCGCCGAGCTATCAATGGCTCAAGCGACCTCGGATGTCCAGCTTGCATCGCTGTAGCAAATCGAAATACGTTACCGTCACAGTAGCGCTCAATACCAGAGAGTTTCCAAAAAAATCAGGTTTTGCATTAACCTAAAGACAGTGTGCGATTATCAATCCAAGGACGAAACGATCGAGGAACAAGTAACGCGCATGATATTCAGGTCTTCGGGGCATTGTCGGCATTGTCGTATTGGAGTGCGGATCGTTCTTTGATAATTCCACACTTTTTCCACTTTTTTCTTTAATTTCTTCCCCCTAAAATAGATAACTCAAATCGTGACCTTGGCTTGGATAACGTCGATCAGAAAGGTATGTAGATAGATAGGTTGAATGAAACGAGGCACTGCTGAGCCGGTAGGAACTCGAAGTCGGCCAGACAGATGACAATCTCCCACTAGAGTGACGTTTACATAATCTTGACATTACTTGGTTGGCTCTCTCCTTTGGGGCTTGCCGAAGGGGTTGCCTCGGTTCAATGGGGGGCTCCATGCTCTCGGTCCAAGAATGGATGAACGAGAGAATACGAGAGTGACGGAGAAGTGACAACAAAAGCCTGGGAGGGATTAGGATACGTAAGTGAGGCGACTGCTCTGCAGCACGAAAACCGGAAGCTAGAAGCAGGTCGGTGCGACGTCCCGAAGCTGATTGATCTACTCTCGTTGAACCAAGACTTCCGAAGTTCTGTCAGGAATTCGAATGAGCTGCCTATATCGATTTAACGAAACCCATCAGTCGCGCGGTGTACTTGAATCACTGGGACTGAATTCTCTTGGACTCCGAGACTCCGAGACTGCACCTCGGTGTGCTTCCCTTCGTGGATGCGCGCAACGTAGCTTCACGAGCAATCCGAGAAATGCGCCGTGAGTGTCATTCGCGCAAACGGTAAAAACGATTCCCTCGATCTTAGAAAGAAAAATGTTACCGTATTTCTGGAATTTATAATTGATGTCGCTTTGTTGCACGCACTGTTTTCACGAGGTAAGCCCGTCGCTCACGTCGCTCGGTACTACGGAATTTAACTGCTTATACACTTGTTAGATCTTCATTTCCCTTTGCTTCGCATTTCACTTGTTCTTTTTCTTTTTCTTTTTTTTTTTTTTTTTTTCATTCGTTATTAAGCTCCCTGGAGGCTCGTGCAATCATGTCGCCCCGCAGTTTTCCACCGGAGAGTGTCGAAAACTTCTTTCTTGAAATTGCCATAATTTATGTATATTGACAGAACGAAAACAAGAAAACGTTGAGCAAGTATACAAAAACATGCGCATGCACTCGTTGTAATACAAATTTTATGCAGAATTAAGTGTTTTTTGCTACAGATTTCATATTTTTTAGTTTATCAAAAAAAAAACAAAGATACTTTACCCGCGGAACAACTACAGTCATCCGTGCTCCTTCAGGCCTATGAATTCTCTTAATCTTGCATTTCTGGTCGTTCGATATTTCATAACGTTTCCCAGCCCATTCGCGTGGCTTTGCAAATTAAAAATCAGCAAGTAACGCGATAGACGAACGACTGCCGGCTGGCTGAAGTAGAGCCCAGCCTTCGCTCCAGGCCGAGCAAGAGATGAGCCGGGCACGAGGGTGGTCGCAACTCTGCGAGGAGCACGAGGAGCACGAGGAGGGATCCTCCAGGGATGGGATGTGGAGTAGCTGAGGTGGCTCCAAGTGGTCTGATTCTGAGCTCATCAAGATAATGCAGCTGGGATTATCTGACAACCGAGCGCTGGAATGGAGTCGCAACGGGGGCACGTTCCTAGCCGGGTGCTTCGTGTATTGCTATTATTGCTATTAATTCATTGTTTTATTGAAACTCTCAAAGGAGTAGCAATAGCACTACGTTGCTTGTCCGTTATTCGACTCAAAGAGATGTACACGCGAGTCCCAGTTCCCGTCCTCGTTTCCTCTCCCCGCCACAAGTGCGACCACTGGATACTATATTCTTTGGACTTTTTGCGCCCTTTCCCAGAATACCGACGGACAGAATAGACACATACATCAGCACTTGGCAAAGACTTTTCTGTGGTGCGTTCAAGTTTACGTCAGATCCGGAGCGCATTAAGAGCATTTACTTCGAGACGTCGACAAGAGGAATAAGAGTAGCCGACTAGCGGACAGAATGCACTTGTCCCGTAGTTTTGAGAATTTGAGAACACGAATGGACGTAATACGAAGGATTGACACTGAAAACCAAATCGATCGTCACGGATTTTATGCGCGTGAGATTATCGATATTAAACGTGTATTTCGATATAAACATCTGCCTAAAATAGAGCAAATATTGCAGAACCAACAAACGAGCTCTATAATCTTGGATACAATACGAGTGCAGTGCTCCCCGTGACTTCGATGCTGTAAGCGAAATCAGAAATCCACCTGCCGAGTCCTGCTGCTTGCATCGATGCCATAATTGCTTCGATATTTATGGTTGCAAGTAGTTGGGTTCCTTCTCTTCACCTTGCGCTCTTTCCCCATTCATTATCCCAGTCTTCCGTTGTCCCTTTTGATTTTTATTGATCGCAAAGACGAAAAAGATAATAATACAGTACCTATAACGGTGTCAATAGGGCTTGGTTATGCGTTTCCGGTCTCCCAGTCCCGCTACTCACTCTTTTCGTCCTCTCCATCTCCTTCCTTTCATTTCATTTCATTAGCATACGGAAGCAGAAATACGCGTCGAGTATTGGCCTTCAGCAGTATTACCCTATAGCAGAAGTTCGCAAGGAGAGGCCCCGAAGGTATGAAAAAAAAGTGACGAATCCAAAAGTAAGTGGAGATATCGTTCACGGGGTTCTTTTCGAAAAGTTTAGCGGAAAAAACGATAGAATCCTGTGGAACCTGAGTAATCAAAGAAACGAACAGAAGAAGAAACGAAGAACCCGTAGCCCATGGCAACGTCAACACCGGCTCTACCAACTGAAGGGGCACGAAGAGACCAGCTACTAGTCAGCTAGCCTACTATTCCGTTCGGACGGCTGCGGCGGTTGGTGGGTTCGCGCAAACAGAAAATACGCCGTTATGGGTGAAGTTAGATTTTCTCGTACAAACAGGTTCCCCTACTTCCTCGGAGCCGTCGCGTCGTCAAGCTAGCGCTGCCAAGTATCACTGGCTTCCGGAAGCGCTGGCTCCTTTTCTAGACTCGCCTCTTCTATGACGGTCGGGGCAAGGGGCAACCAACTTTTTCAGCGTCCGGACTTTTCTCGAACTCCTTCGCGTGGTCCTCGGTCGATTCCTTGATCTCCCTCTACACCCTCGAATACGCCATGTAGGAACGAGAAAGAAAAGTTCAACGGTCTACATAGAGAATTGCTTGACGGTCGGGCTTTATCGAGTATCTCTGTATTATCGGGAGTTAGCCTCGTCGATTCCCAGTTGACACGCTGCTGCTGTCCGATGAGCTTATCTATTCCCTTAGGTTGGCCCAATGCGTTAACGTACGCGTCATTGCATGCTGTGCATGCTGCGCATGCTGTGCCATGCAATGCATCGTGGTGCAGCTGTGTACCTGGTACACCAGATGCAGCATTCGAGAGCGTGTCGCGTGTCGCGTCTCGCGTCGTAAGACTTGGCTCTTCCCGCCAAGTTCATTCACACAGCCAGCCAGCCTCTTCCTCTGGATCGAAGCCAAACGTTGCGCTGAGCGAATGGTTCTGAGCGAATGGAAGCGCCATGCTTGCCACCTTCGCCTGCTGAATCAACCAGGCTACAAGGGCCGCCCACGGAATGAAGAACGTTCTCTAAGGAGGTCAGATCGCGCGACCCTCTTTTGCAATATTGTGCGAGCAGTTTTCGGGGGCGGGGGG
>NW_014333239.1:51839-52736 GCF_000341935.2 Cephus cinctus | reverse complement strand
GCAGTTTTCGGGGGCGGGGGGGGAGGGATGGGGGGGAGTTAATCCCGTTTCCCAAAATCTGCAGACATGCAGTCCCGGGGAGAATCATTGGTCATGTGACTCGGAAACCAACCACGCTACCGTCAACGCTAACGCTCAGGCGAACGTATAGGTTGTACTTGGCGATGCATGCCGAACGAGATGCGAATCACGATTCCTACGCTTGGAGTTTGCAACGCTATATTCACTATCCAAGTACGATCGGTCTCTGAGAGAATCTTTGTGAATAAGCAGGAGGAAAAAGAGGTACGCGCTAAGCACTTCCCATAGTATTGGATCATCGCCAACAAGCTCTGCTGCTCAATGAAATCTTTCTAGGTTGAGCTAGCCATCCCCTTAACCCTCCTACCATCTAACATCCTTCTTTGCTTCCTTCCTTTGGATTCGGTATCGAAATACGCTCAGACGAGTAGCAGCCTCCAGCCATCCCCGTCTTCGTAAGCAATCGATACTATTCGACCGTTATCGTCGCAGTTTCAGCTGCAAATTAGTTTGCCGATTCATGATTTTTAATTGATAGTTTTCAATTTTCCATTATTCTGTAACAATTAAAATGAAATACTTTCGAGAATAGAACTTTCTGTTATTTTTTAAGGATTTCTTATATTTCATGAAATTCAGCCTAATTTGGGTCAACCCACCCTCACGATAGTCTCAAGGACTACTCGGTCTGTCGAGGGAGCGGACTGCTTCGTTGGCATTAAGTATTCCCCCGTTAGGTCAGGCTCGGCGCGTCCTACCTCGGCGCGGTACGGAGGAACGGCTACGGAAGAGCGGTCGATGGTGGTTCGCGCGGGCGAGCATCGCGGCGCTACCCACTGCCAGTACCCCCCCCCCCCCCCCCCGTGCCCCCGGTCC
>NW_014333239.1:49752-51801 GCF_000341935.2 Cephus cinctus | reverse complement strand
GTGCCCCCGGTCCGAGTCGTTTCCAACCCTCCTAACCCTCCTAACCCTCCTAACCCACCTAACCCTCGGAGCTTCGCAGAAGGAGGTGCGCGCGTCAAGCGTCAAGCGCCTGCGTTCCGGTGGAACGTCGAGCGAGTGGGGATTCGGCCTGCTGCTCTCCTCCGCCACTACTATATCACCTCGGCGCTACTGCTTAAGCGGCCAAACTGCCCGGGCTTCTACGTTTCTCCCATTCCGTTCTCGGCATCGTAGCGCGCAACATTACCAACCACGAGTGCCTGCATACCAGTGCTCACTCGCGACAACCCTCGTTCGTACGCACGAACCACACACGCACCCGCGCACACACAACACACGCACCAAACATCGAGATAGATTGCCATACTGCGCGCGCGTGCGCGTGTCCACATAGGCGCGTGCGCGCACACACGTCACAGACGCGTATATACTCGCGCACACGCACAAGGTACATGCGTTTACGCGTGCGTGACGCAACGCTATCACCGATTATAATAATATATACACACATAATACACACACGCACATCCAGAGAGAGAGAGAGAGAGAGAGAGAGAGAGAGAGAGGAAGAATCACGCGTGCATCGGCAATACAGCAGCAAGCTTCGAGGCTTCGAAGCTTCGAAGCTTGATGTACGCTCTGCCGTAAGATCCGGAGGATTCTCGCTTTCCGACCTCTCGTCCTCCTTTCTTTCTCCGACTCATCAAATTGTGCTTCAGGACTATTTTTATCTCTATATCTCTCTCAGCTTTTTGAAATTCTCATGCTCTGTGAAATATGCGTTATGCTTGGAGCGTCACAACTCACGATCAGCCGTAGTCATAAACAGGTCTAGGAAAGTTGGTTAAGCAGGTGGAGTGGCAGTGAGAGCTAGTGAGGTGCTGATAAAATAGTGAAATAGTGAACAACTGTGACTGGGTGGACGAAGGGAGGATACAATGAAAAGTTTTTTTGCCTGACGAATATCCTTCATCGAAGACGCGCTAATAATATACTACAGTAGCCGGCTTTCTCAACTTATGGGTTGAAACTTGGAAACATTTGTATTATTGCGATTTCGCCAGTTACGTGAAATCCTCCGATTGTGCATTCAACAAATAGTGCAAGAGTTGTATGATTGCAGCAAGTCCGTGACAAAGGTGTGTAGAGTGCGTAGAGTGGGTAGAGTGGGTAGAGTGGTGTGTACAAAGTGCGAAAGTCTACATCAAGGACGTCGCTTACGCACGTGCTTCTCGCTCATTGAATTTTCTCAAACTCTCAAAGTCGACTGATTATAATTTGTCTGTCTTACTATTGGCATTATCTTGGCTATCTTGGTCGTCGCGTCTCTTTTCGTCTATGCAAGTGATCTCCCAAAAAAGTCTACAAGACAGCCCTTACCACGCTCATCGCGTTTCCTTCGATTGCTTCCTTGAAGGTAGACTTATTTTCTTTTTATAAATATATACCTACTACCCCATCTTACTTTATTCTCCGTTATTTGAAACGGACCACGAGATTTACGGGAATCGTACCTTTAAAATGTTTTCATTTGCACAATGTAACAGAAGCAAGGAAACAGCGTGCAATAATGTGTTGTAATCGCGGGAAATGAGAAGCCTCTGTTAAACCTTCCGCAGTACCGAGTAACTGTCCAAGGGCAGAAGTAGTAGTAGCAGTAGTCGTTATTCTCTCGTGCAAGGAAATTCTCTCAAGGGTCTCTCTTTAATCGAAGGACGAGGTTAACTTCAGAACCTATTAGTACACCAAGGGATACTAATAATAAGAAGTACGAAGAGCGTCAAACCTTGGGGGACTTTGGGCATCACGAGTCCATCAAATTTCCCCTATAACACATGGAACGTGCGGAGGTTCTCCCTGCTTCCTACTGGTATCTTCTTCCTCGGTGTCTTTGCTTATGTATGGTTATTTATACATATAGATTAAAGACGTGGCACCTAAATTTTCTATATTGCGAGAGAAGACCACCACCTACATTCGACTGATAAGCTTCTGTCACGGATTGGAAAATCAAGGGAAGGAGCCGGGGGG
>NW_014333239.1:43558-49368 GCF_000341935.2 Cephus cinctus | reverse complement strand
AGGGCACCCATTTTCTTCTAAGATCCGCCGATCCGAGATACGATTTGATAGCTATTGTATAAAGAGCACTAAGCCAGTCATCACTAAAATTGCTCGCGAGTTACTTCCTCCGGATGTCCGATTTCCAGACGCAGTCTCCGCCCATGCCTGTATCTACCTTCCACCTAAAACGAGATATCGGATATCGAGCCTCAAAACGTCCGATCCCTCGCGCGACAACGTCAGAGTCCCCTGTCTAGCAATATACACAGATACTACATATGTATACAGCGAGGGAGTATCGTTAGCGTTTTCGTCATTGTCATTTTTTAAGGGAAGCTCTATAGGCTGCTACTGAAATCCACTAATCAGTAGAACGGTACACAGTTGTCACTGTCATTAATGTATTTGTGGTACATGTAATTATCGTGAATATCTTACAAGTTTCTCCGGAAGCATAGTGCTTCGCTGCTGTTCATTGTTCAGAGAATAAGATAGAGCAAAACGAGAAATTCTTCGAAGGACGAAGAGCTGCGGTAAACTTCCGTGCTGTTTGCACTTGTGCGTCACACGACTGTTTCTTCCCGGTCGTTACGAGAATCTCGCATTTCGAGTGATTTGACATCGTTGCTCCGCACTCCCCGTCGATCTTTCACTTCAGCTCGGCACATCTTCATCTTTTGCCTCGTCACTGGGTCTCATTAACGAATGTCGATCGTGCAATAGTCGACTTCAAGAGACAAGGGACATTGGCAGATCATGCGGGGACGGATGCAACGCGGGGCTTGGTGGGCGACGGGGGGGAGTTCGCAGCGCGCGCGCGCGCGCGTGCGCGCCTGTGCTACGATAGCGCTCATTGCATTAATGCATTTTCACGAGAGGTCGTTACCATTAAAGTTACAACTTTATTGCAAGACTGTGCTTATTCTGTGCTTTTGTTGCAGATGGTGACGCGTACAAAGAAGATATTCGTCGGTGGACTGTCTGCTCCAACGACACTAGAGGACGTTAAAAATTATTTTGAACAGTTCGGCCCGGTGAGTTTTCACAATCAATGCCCAATCCTTTCGATTGCACGAACCAATTAAAAATACACCTCCTGCCTTTCAAATTGGTAAACTTAACGGCGTTACTGTAAATACATAGTTTTATATTCGCTTATAATTCAATTAAAATGATGATTCGTCAGACTTTATCTACTTACCTGATAACGATTTTTAAGGATTTAGTCGAAAAATCTACTTGCAATGCGAAACTCGACGGCAAAGGATTCAGTTTTCGCAATAGAGAATCTTGATTGGTCGCGGATCATCATACCTGCTCCCTGCTTGCGCTGCAAGTAATCAATTGCAGTAATTCTCCTTCTCGCTTACCTTTTAAACGTGCGTCCTCGTCGATTCTCTCCTGTATTACGTAGTACAAGGTCGATTCTCCTCGTATCCTCGTATCCTCGTTCATCGTTCATCGTTCATCGTTCTTGCCGTTGTCGAATAAATAAATTTAACGGCGCTCCACTACTACTTGTCACATGGAAAATTGCTCTGGAAGGATAAGTTCTCGAGGTCTGACAGCTATTTAAAAGAATGCCAGTACGAATTTAGGTAATTTGAAACCCCGCGCTTTTGTTTAACCTAGCCTTTTATTGTGACGTCGCTCGGCTTCTTATTCTCTTATTCTCCTTCTGCTTTCATCTCGCAGGCAGGATCCTCGAGGCGCGGCGGAGCCTCAGAGAGAGCCGGCTGTAAGTCGCAACTGAAACGCAATGTCTGGAGAATTTGTTGAAAATTTCAAAGAGGACAGAGCAGCTGTAACTGCTGACCAGTAGTAACGCTTTTACTGGAGCAATAGCTTTTACAATAAAAATAAATAAGTACGGGGTGTACTTATGTACAGTGATAGGGAGCGGCAGATCAGACAGATCAGGCAGTCCAAGAGGTCCAAAAGGCCCAAGAGGCCCAAGAGGCCCAAGAGCTGACGTCGAGACAATGTCCAGCAAGAAAATAAATAAGATCGTTAAAGTTGTTTATTCGAAGCTTAAAGAGGGGCTGAAGGACGGTCTTACGTTACGGAAATTCCGGCGCGAGTGAACACGCTGAACTGGCTCTTGCCTGCACGGTGGACCAAATTTATGAAGGTCCTTTATTCCAGCACTTAGGGAGTCGACTTAAGTTTAAGCAATTTATTAATTTCCGCGTATTTCGGGACTGCGTGGTGCCAAGTGACTAACCTAACCTAACCCAACCCAACCCAACCTTATCTAACCTAACCGGCAACCAGTGGCTGTCTGCTGACAATTTATTAATTCGATATTAACGGCGTACTAAGCGAGTACGAGGCAACTCCAAGGAAGACGCCAGACGTTAGGCGACAAACGACAGTACCCCGAGGCGAAGAGAAACAAGCGTAGGGGGACTTTGAGAAATATAAATCCGACCTAACCGGACCTCACTGAACCCAATCCAAGAATACATGTCCACACGTTAACTTGAACTCGAAAAGTGCATTGTTACGCACGCGTCACGCGTTACGGCGTCTCCCGTCTCCCGCCTTGCCACCTTGCCGACTTGCCGCTCTTTCGAAGATCGATCCGTGCGATCTTCACTACCCGCCGCCTGACACTTTTCCCTGATTGTGAATACATGTATAATTGTGTATAATGTAAAACGAGGAAGGTGAAACATTGCTCGGCAAGAGGTCAGGTTCCTTCAGAGTGCAGCCTCCTCCTCATGGAGCCACAAGATGTCACAGTCTCTTTCTCTCTAGGGCTTCGAGGGCTTCGAGGGCTCTACAAGATGTTCTTGCCTCGTGGAAGTCACGCTTGCTCGTGTCACAGCTTTTGTCTGACGTCTGACTGCGCTGCAAGCATCATTAGTGTCTCTGCGGTAATGAGCGCACCAATCACCGACAGTTTCTCAGACAATGCCGAGCAATGTGCAAGAGAGAGAGAGAGAGAGAGAGAGAGAGAGAGAGTAGAGTGTGTTCACGTGGGCCAGTCGTTGCTGAGAAGTTGGCAATCGGAGAGACGCACACGGCATTTCACTCGTAGCCTGTGTCTTTCGTTATTCTATAGACCAGTATAAGAGACGTTCTAAGTTTTTAGTGCACGATCCAGTTAATGGTCGCTGGACAATGAGATAGTCGTAAGAATTTGATCTGACAATCGACAAAGATTCATTGGCAAAGTGTCATTGGCAAGAGAAGAAGAATCAAGTGCAATGGAATTTCGACTTCTGACAATTTGTTGCTTGAGAAATTACGCGTGACTGTTTTTTCGGTAAACTTTGTCAGATCGTATATGAAAGCATAAGATTATCACACAGGAGTAAGAAACGATAATCAGGTAAATTGCTCGTCACATTAGAATTCGTACTGAGAGCCAATGGGGGCCCGGCCGAACCGTGTACTCTCGATTCGCGAATTCAGATTTCGAGCAGTTAATACGAAAACTTTCAACAATGTTCCGAACAAGTCCAATTTGCAATTTTGCAATTCCAATGGTGCGCCGCGCGACCCTTACTCCGAAAGATGCCGATTCGTACAGCTGAACAGCTGAACCCCACGTATCTAGCCGCACTCAACAAAATGTCATAAATGGGCTTAAGAAAACTGGCTGAAGCTGAATTGTGCTGCAATAACGGTATTTCGTAAGAACTGCACCGGCGAATGGTCTCACGCACGTCGAAGACGGAACGTTGTCGAGTACCTATAAATTTACATATTAAGGACGTGTCCTGTCGAAGGCGCCAGTTATTCTTACAGAGACACGAAACTACTAATAGTGTATTTATAATACGGCAAGGTGTGCAGGTAGGTAGGTAGGGGGTAGGAGGTTGCTTTGGGTATTTCGATCGCTCTAGGACTCTCCATCTTTAATCTCTCGTTACACTACGACATCTTTACCCATAATCTTCTAGAGAAGTGCTATCCCATCCACCTCCTACGTGTAGCTAACTCATAACTACATCACATCCTGGAGGTAATTGAAAACGTTATCTCTTGCACCCCGCACCTCCTCACTCGCCGTTGCCCCCCACCTGCACTCGGAACCTGCCGCCTGTCGCTCGACGGTACTTTTCCCCTGTGCTCATCGTACCCTGATAATTAACACCCCTATACCGACACGACCATTCCCGCCGGCTGACTACTCAAAAATAGAGAAATCCAAGCCTCGAGCTTTCCCACCTCCACATTTACTTTCATATAGTAAACCAACAAACAATCTGGCAATTTCGCTCTCATTTCAAGATTGGTGGGCTCCTTTCCCCTCCGAAGCTCCTATTCGTAACTTGCATTCGCACCTCTCTCTCTCTCACTTCTTACCTCTCTCGAGGCACTGCGGAGGCCAACGACAAGACAGTACTCTCGACTGTTGTCAAGCACGAGTGTCGAGTTGACAGTTAACATCCAAGTTATTGCTGCTGTACCTTACAACGCAGCAACATTAATTCGGTAAATTGACTGTCCGATTCTGGCTGACTTTTAAGGGACCAAAGCGTCGCCAAGCTATTTCTGTCCTGGGGCTTAAGAACTTTATATGTATATGCGTATTCGAAATCGATAGTTTTGTCATTCAGTCCGTTCATAAGCGTTCGCTTAAAATATAAAAGTTAACAGTAGAGTGTCTAGAAACGTGTGCCGTAGAATCTTCGAGTACGTGCAATTATTTTACCATAGAAAAGACAAGTTTAGGTAACTCTTTCACATTTAGAGTCATAGGACGAACCAATTTTAAAAAGGGATGCAAGTTCCTTTCGAGCTTGACTTAAAATATCTGTCTTTGCTCTCTGCTCTTGATTAAAAGAATCTTGTTGTTACTAACGTATGTTAAATACCGTGGCTGGTGAATAGTCATTATAGGACGTTCCTAAAGAATGTAGCCCAGAGCAGAGTCAAGTCGGTCAAGTCGGTCAAGTCCGGCAGAAGTCCGGCAGGTAAGGAAGGTAAGGAAGGTAAGGAAGGTAAGGAAAAACACACAAGGAAAAACAGAGCAGCGAGAGTACCGTCCGTCGCGCGGGACTCTTTCGAATCTCTCGAGTGAATGGCACATAAGCGAAAGGGAATCGATTTTCCTGGCATCGTCTACTCTGCTGTCCTGGACAGTGACAAATGAAAGCGGGCACCTTTCAACGTGCTCTTCTTCAAGGGGGAAGAGAGAGAGAGAGAGAGAGAGAGAGAGAGAGAGAGAGAGAGCGAGAGAGAGCATCCTCTTTGCTCATTCCTTTACTCTCTTCGTTCCACTTGCTCCCTTTACTCTCTTTGCTCCTCCGGCTTCCGTCGCACGTATCTTCTTCTTTCAACGTCTTTCTGCAGCACCTCCAGCTCCATCAATTTTTCCCTTCAGATTCCGTAAACTTACGTAATCCACCGCGGAGGTCGAGTCAGATAATCGATTACATCTATTTCACCTCACGGATTCAATAGGTGTAATTAATGTAATTGCTGTTAATATGTATGCAAGTATAATAATTCTCTTGTCAGCAAGCCAAGTTCAATTAGTTAGTATCACCGTTTGATTATGAATTTTTATAACGAATATCTATGCCCCTTCTACCCTTCAAAAGAATTCTACGTCATTGATCAAAAGCATCCAGTCCGCCTGTTCCTTCTTATTTTTCACGTCTTTCGCGGTCGCCACCAGCGGCGTCGCCACCATTCGTAGAATCCCAGCGGCGAAATCGTGAGTTTAACGTAAAAACGGGTACCGTCTTGCGAAACCTCATTCCCTCCTATTGATTAATCGAAGTTAGGCATGTCGGGACTTGACAACATCCTCCATTTCCTCCTTCATTCCCGTTATCCCCTCTTTATCCCCCCCCTCCCCCCCCCCCCCC
>NW_014333239.1:38806-43245 GCF_000341935.2 Cephus cinctus | reverse complement strand
CCCCCCCCTCCCCCCTCCCCCCCGGTTATCCCTGTCGTCAGGCTGATCGCTCATCAACATTATTATCGTTACGAAAGTGCACTGGCTTTGTCTTCGTTGCGCGGTACTTTGTGACGTCAATAAACAACAACACAATTCGATACATATTATAAGTCCACGCATGTGTGTAAATACACGTGCTACAGCACGATGCGAGAATTCGACTCCTTTATTGTCTGTGTAGGTACTTAATATTCCTCTGGTTGATTAATCGAATAAAAGGTAAAGATATCGGAGGAAACTAGGCCGATACATTTGTTGATGGCGAGGTATTGTCCCCATTCCCAAAGTAGTCGATGATCCTGCCGGCGAAATTAGAATAATCCTAGTAAATCACTATATATGCTAATGCTAGAATTACCAGCAGTTTCCCTGAAAGGCCAGGGCTTGCTTATTTTTCCATTACGCCGTGACACCGTCGCCGCGCTGCTGTGTCGCCTCGTCTCGTCCTTACTTCTTGATTGTGGCTTTTCATTCTCATTCTCATTCTTATTATTATGACTATATGACGATCCTTCGCTGTGACGTTATTTGTATTAGTGTCTGATTCGTTATCAATGAGAATTGTCTCTTCGGTATAATTTTTTCGGTAATTCCGCGCAATGAGAATGCGCAGATATTTGAACAATAATGGAACGCTAATTTTGGACTTTCGCTTTCAACTCATGAATGCTCGAACTCTATAATATTATATTAAAATTTAAGAGTCTATCTTTTAGGATGGATTCGAAGTTATCTGTATTCATATTGTTCACATCCTGCTGTGCTCGTTAAATCATAGAGAATCATACAAATATCAAAGATTAGATGATCTCATTTAGCACCAGCCAGATGATCGAAAACGAGGAAAGCAAATGATCTCAGAATTTAGGGCAACTGCTTGAGCGACAGGGTCACTCAAGCAGTCGATAGCAAGAGGTGCGCGGCGTGGCGCTGCTGCCACGAGACTCTCTTTGACTACACAGCACACTAAGAATAAGAATAAGACGGGACGAGAAGCGCGAGCCTTCCGGAGGGGAGGAGCGCGCTCTTCCGTTGAGCCGCGAGGGTGCTACCGCTGGAAACAGGAATCATGAGAGACGCCGTGCACCCTCAGACGCCTCGTTACCCGAGTCCTCGATGCGAGGCGAGCCCGTTACTTCTGGACACGTCTCATTTAATTGGGCTACTATCGAGGAAACTGTTAATCAAGCAGATATTACTTTTTACGCTATGCTTCCTGTACCTATCCACGAACTAGTATGCTTGCAATTTTCGTACGTGCACGCGTCTGACGTTACTGTAAGATTACCCGGTGAAATTTTCATATAAGCCCGTTAGTAAACGGCTAGTAAACGGCTAGTAAACGGCTAGTAAACGGCTAGTAAACGAGATCCGAATTTGTGAGTTTGACAGATTGAAAAATTGGTAGGCGCTAACGTATTTCACGGATTGCCAGCTTGACACTATCACTTTAAGATTCGTTTAGCTTCTCGATTTCGTTCTCCGAATGTCAGTCTCTAATTAGTCGTATTAGAATCGAAGCTGAAGACTGTGGCGCATAGCATATAATTCGTAAAAATTGCGTCCCGTTGCTGCAGCGATGTAGAAATGAAGTGGGCGTCCTAGGGACCAAACAGAGGGTGGTGGGTGGCCCTTGACACGTCATCGCGGTAACGAAGTAGTGACGTACATGCTAGGACACTTAATTAATTCTGATTAACCCATAATCACGTAGTGGTTTCGCGGAGGCAGCCGAGGTACTGGAGCCGCATCCAATTTGTCCCAGAGACTATTAATTTAAGTCGGCTACCACGAGTGGGTTAAGTATAGTCCTCGCACGACAATGCTCTACGCGCATTTCTCTTTATCTCTGGAGCGTGTCAATAAATAACTCCAAGTCACGTCTTCCCTCTTAAAGGGCTTCGATACTCGAATCTTCCAGTCTTACGTAGTGTTTCATCCAATCAGCACTCTTATATTTATAGTAACTTGTAACGTGGGAGTACCACCTTGTAACTCTTCCACTCGATCAAAGGTAAAAAACGCAGGGATATCAGAGTGCGCGGTCGTCAGAGATGCGATGGCGAAGCATCGAGTCACTGAGAATCTTTAGTAACTTGTCGATATTTTTCTATCCTTTTTGAGCGTCACAAGGCTTCGCAGCACCTTCGCGAATTCTTACGACCCACTTTTGCATCGAGATCAATGTGTAGCTAGAGACGCATCTTCGACATGTCTACGAGTTAATGGCCGTTTATTTTCTTTAGTCTCTCGTTACGTGGGGCGCGAGTGATGCCGAACCATGGTTCAGTGATAAGCCGATAAGACTATTCTTTCACATAGGTATTATATACACGTATTATATTGTCACAGGCTACGTTATTGCACAATAGAAACCCGATTCAGCAGGCTGCTCGAGACCAAAGGGTCTACGCGGATAACTGATATATCGCGGTTGATCCGAATCAAAACGTCACGACTTGTAGTTTCGACTGGCTAATCTAGGCTCTTAGTTAATGAATATTGTAATACCATAGGCAGTAGTAGAACCGTCGAACTCGTAGATATCTCCGTGTGACATGATTCTTCTCCAATCGCAACTTCTTCATTCTACTTTACAAGTAATATTCTCTTATTCGGTTAATTAATTTTATTGAAAAAAAAAGTCTTCTCCTCAGTGCTGCCTCTCAATACTTCGTTAGTAAGACGCCAACGGGCACTAGCTCTGCCATCTACCAACGAAGCTGCTGCTACGCGGGTAAAGATTTTTCATGCGTGGAAAGTCATTCTATAGTATCTCCAGTCGTACCGAGACGTACGTACCACGTTTCAACAGGATTGTCTACTGTGTGGATGATTTACACATCTGTCAAAGATCAACAAAACAATGCTGTTGAATTCACCTGAAGATTGGCAAGACATTTGATGTCGATAAGTAGTAAGTTATTGACTAAAACACAGCAGCGAGTGGAGAAAGAAGACGAGGAGGAGGAGGAGGAGGAGGTGGAGGAGGTGGAGGAGGTGGCGGGGGAGGGGGGAATAGAAGGAGACCAAGTTATAGTAATGAAACGAGAACGGAATCAACAAAGTGCCCCGGGAGAACAAGTAGTCAGAGTGGCGGTGAAGTCGAGCAAAGAACTTTTCTATCAGCGACTCGCAACACAATTAAAAAGATTGCGCAACTTTCATCGAAGTAATTCGCGGGCCGACGTTGTCATTGCCGTTTGTCTTCCAATCAACGAATGGTATTCCCCTCTTTCTCCCTCTGCTTCTTCTCTCAGCACCTTTCCACACAACTATTGTCATATGATGTTCTTCTCCGAGCGTATACGTAGACACCCTCTCTATATGCTTATCCACTAGCGACGAAAGCTCTTTCGTTATCTCTGATGGATCACCGAAGAAAAGCGTAAAGTCCAGATTGACTGAAAGAAGGAAAGAATAAAAAAGAAAGAGAAGAGGTTAGAGAGCTAGTCTTGCGAGAAAAGAGATACGTAAATATTCTAATTTGCCAATGAGCAACGACGGCCTTTACAATCGGACGACCTCCCCGCGAAAGCAGAATAACGCTATTATGAAACCTCCAAAGCTCCGGGAATGCAGCCCTCTAACTGCCAAAGAGTAAAGCACTTTGGAGGTTGGCTCGAACTCTCGACTGGACTAAGTTGAGGCTCCGTAACGGGCCAGAGATCCAGTAAAAGAAAGCGACGTGTCGCTTGATTTGTTGGTTAACTCGAAGCGATCGTTAATGCATATAACGCTGCTGGCACACGAAAATCTAACGGACCAGTCCGGTCGCATTTAAACAATTGGAAATTACGCATGAGCCAAATTGACCTCAATGAGAAGTGGAAAATTCTCTCCGCGTGAACTTACTTAGTTTCACGCTAACTCGCGACTGACCGTCCTGTTTACAGCGCAGTAGCATTAAGAGCTGCAACAGTATTGTCCCGATTCTCGCTAAACGAAGGAATCGTGGCAAACTAGTAAGAGGCAGATATCTTTACGCGCGACGCGTGTCTTCGTATTCTTTTTGCCGATCCACAAGAACAGCCACCCACGTCACGAGTCCACGTGTCTCAGAATCGGCAGAAACGGACGGGACTGACTGAATGCACGCGAATCCATGCGATCGAAGTTTCCCCAAATATCAGCGGATCGATCGGAGGGAGCCGCGATGGTAGGGTCACGTTACCAGTGATTACGGTGCGCGGGGGGCAACTTGCTTGCTACCATTTGCATAAGAATTAACGACGAGCTATAACAATAGTGCGAGACGAAGAAGCGTGTCATGTCATAGTGAGAGCGTGGGGCGTGAACGAGGAAACCAAATGCAATTATAACAACGTTAAAGACGTAGCTCTGCACCTCTGCGTATCCTGCAGAGATATCCTGCCCCCCCCCCCCCCCCCCCCCCC
>NW_014333239.1:28529-38655 GCF_000341935.2 Cephus cinctus | reverse complement strand
TCCAGCTGACGATACCGACATAACAATGCCACGTAATATAATATAACACAGCGTTACGTAAGAAAATCCAACACTTTGCGCTACACTCGTTTTTTGAGACAATGACGTAGGATACGTTCAGGTGTATCTCATTAGCTCATGACAATGTACATGACATAATAGAGTACGCGTGTCTCCGTCCACTTGGATAATACTGGTTAATTAGTACCTGCCCCACTCCATTCCTCCTTCGCCCTCCCTATTACGTTAGCTAGTCAATGACTTGGCTGCAGTAAGAGTTTCGTTTAAATTGTAACAAGATGCAGACACACTCGACATATAAAACATATCGGAGTTAGAAATTTGTCCGGGTTGACCTGCGAAGCAGCACGCAGGGATTGTCGATCTGTACGGCGATGTATGAGTGTGCACTGTGCCTGGCACGAGGCACACTCTGCCACGCTCTGGCACATTGTGCCACCAGTCACCAGCCACCAGCCACCAGCCACCAGCCACCAGCCACCAGCCGTCAGGAGGTGGAGATTCGTAGCGCGCGATGCTAGGTCATGTTCTTGTCTCGGAACACACTATCCTTAGAAATGCACAGCACGATGATGAATTCAGAGAAAGATGTGTGTTCGACGATTACAGATTATTCCAATTTTATTTCCCTTTAATGCCTCCAATTTTATGTCTTTCCTTAATTATTTCTTTCTTTTTCTCTTTTTTACCCTATAAAGGTGCCTCGTTGCACCTTCATAGTGTTAAGCAGTTGAGAGTTAAGCGGTACAATGTGTATCGCGTCCCAAAGTGATATAACACTATTTCCTAATCCACCAAGATCACATTCTTACAATTAGAAGAAGCGTTGCTTGTAGCGGCTGCGCTGCAGTAAAGGCAGTAAAGGCAGTAATGGCAGTAAATGGCCCCGCAGTCGATACGCATACGTCGATCACGTATCTCGACGTTCAATTGTCTTATTTCTGTTTCAGATTGAGGATGCCATGCTCATGTTTGACAAGCAAACAAATAGACATCGAGGTAAGAGATCTAGTTTTCTTGGTATTCTGTACCATCGGTGTAATTGTTATTTTTTAAGGGGCGAGAGAAGGGGTGGGGGAGGGGGGAGGACTTTAGTCACCACGTGTCATTATATTTATCCCGCGAGCCTAAGGGGTCTAACTACTTCAACGAGAAATACATACAATATTTATATTTTTATCTTTACGCCACTGTTCCATGCAGGGTGGGTGAATCGGAGGAATGTGCAAAGTACAATACAATAATAAGATCGATCGAGCTAATATTGCAACTAAAGCAAGATGATAGTACATTTTGCGTCCATGACAAAACAGACCGTAGTTGTCTCTCTAGGCCTCCGCACCCCGTCGGCCGACTCTGTCACGCACATTTTCGGACTGTTCTTGGTTCGATCATGTGAAAAAATTATGTCGCAGGTAAACCCTCGTAAATATAACCTTCGAGTATAGCCTTGCCGAGTCTCTTGATCGCTTATTTTTACTTCCGAATTTCTCAGGTTTGCCTGACCGCCCCCCCCCCTCCCAATTCTCGCTCTATTCCTGGAGCGTTATAGTTTCACTTGTTTAACAAGCAGCGTGCAAAAAGAATATATGTATATCCCTTAATCTAAGGACTGCCGCCAGTAATAATGCAAACACGCGGCAGCTCCTTAAATTAAATTCGTTTAATAATTTACGAACGGTCGGTTGGGGTTCCCTGAGGCTACCTGTCAGGGAGTAGCTACTTGCTAAGGGAATAATAGAGAATGAGCGATTTGGCGAGCGAGGGGAAAAATCGAAGAGGAGGAAGGGAGGATGGAGCTCGTTAAGTTTGAGTTAGGGAACAGTAAATAGTCATTAATGGATGAAACACTGTGTCGTTGGTGGTGGTGTTGGGAAGAGTGATTGTTGCCAGCAGTGGCCACATAGATGGATGTTTGCATTTATGCATGTTCTAAGAATTTTTAAGCCGACAGAATAGACGGAGAGAGAATTCATTCTTTTTAATCTCGGATCGCTGATGCCTATAAGAACCATAGGCAAAAATTATATGAGAATATTGTGATTAAGAAATTGCTATAGCAGCTTTAAGAAAGTAGCCCAAGACATTGAGTGTAAAAGTTTAAACATAAGGAGCATATGGTAAGGAGAGTGATAGAGTGTGTGTGTGAGAGAGAGAGAGTGAGAGAGAGAGAGGGAGGGAGGGGGGGGTAGGCGAGGGAGTCGAGAGGGCGGCATTACGTTGCTTCCCTCGTATGCGCTCAGTGGATGTCGCAAAAATGAAAGTAGGACATGGAAAACGGGGGACTGCGTGCTGGAACAGCGGTGTGATTCAAATTATCTTCGTAACTCCCAGAAACATAGTTTAATATAATTTAATGTAATATTTCATTGGTTTTTCGTCCAATTATATATTTTCTTTCTAAATCTGTCTTTCTGTTACAGGCTTCGGCTTTGTAACATTTCAAAGTGAGGACGTGGTCGACAAAGTGTGCGAAATTCACTTCCACGAGATCAACAACAAAATGGTGAGTGAAGAGGAAGTTGTGTGAAGAGACTGTGTGACTTAATGGCTGTTGTAATGGCTCTAATGGATTTACTGGGACGAAAAAAGACGCAGTAACGCTCGAGTTGAAGATCGAGGGTTCTGGGTTGTGGACCGTGGGGGGCTAAGGGTTGTCGTCGATTGTTATGAGTTGTGTGGCTCGTGCAGCCCGAGCATCGTCGAGTTAACCAGGCAGAAGCAAACGGTAAAATGGCGATGGTGATGGTTGCAGGTCGAGTGCAAGAAAGCGCAACCGAAGGAAGTGATGCTGCCGACCAATCTGGCGAAGACGCGAGCGGCCGGGCGAGGCGCATACGGTGAGTTGGTGATGGTCGCGGCGACACCCCCGGGGGCAAGCTATCGGTACGCGCCGTACCCCATTCCTTCGGCGGGTGCTGCGGCTGCGCAGGCGGCGGCAACCGCTGCCACTTCCCATCATCATCATCATCATCACGCCCATGCTCATGCTCATCACGGTCATCATCCTCATCATTCATTGTTGGCGCCGAGCCTCGTAGGTGGGACGACGCACGGCGCCGCCGCCGCCGCAGCCGCCGCGGCTGCCGCCGCTGCGAATTATCAGTACGCCGCGGCACCCGCGGCTGCGGCTGCTGCCGCTGCGGCCGTTTACGATGTCAAAAGAGCACTCGCTGCTGCAGCAGCGTACAATCAGAGACCCCCACACTATCCCACCGCGGCCGCGGCAGCAGCCGCTTCCGCATCCGCTTCCAGGGCCGCCACCCTCACTTACTCTATGAGCGACCTCCTTGGCGTTCAAGGACTCGACATGGGGGCAGCCGCCGCCGCCGCCGCCGCTGTCTATCACCCGATACCCACCATTGGACTATGACCGAGCACCATTTTGACTCCCCTCACACGACCTCAATAGATTCAATCTCGTAGACTCTTTCGCTCGAAGTCCAATCGCTTGGTCCATAAAAACTTGATTACTACGACCCTCACGATCACCGCATCCTCGAACCTCTCTTTTTTCTTTTTTTCGATCCCGTCTATCGCGTACCCTCCGCTCTCGCTCACAGAGACTCCGATCTCCTTGCGACCCGGGCTTCACCTTTCTCTATCGGAATTCCTTGAGCTTCATAGCTGCGGGGGATGTGATTATCGTTGTGGGAGCATTTGCCACTTGAGGCGTTCCCTCGAGGAACACTGGGATCCTACTTGTCGTAGCCTAGAGAGATCGAGAAAGACTCGAAGGAGGTACATAGTAGCGAGTAGCTATACCGACGGGACCTCATTTTCAGCTAGACAGAAACTTAAAAGATTAATCATGAAGAATTTTAAGAAAAAGAAAAAAAAGACTGGTAGACCGATAGTTAGCCAGAATCGCAGTGCTAGAGACAATAGGGTAATCGGGAAATGTGTTACAAGTATGAGCGACACGTTCAAATGTCAAGAGACCACTGAATTACTAAAAATGTTTCTTTCCATAATTTGAATAATCTACAGATTCATGCCTACTCTCAGGTATATTCACCAAAAATACGTTTTCTTTTCGTCTTACGTTTTCATTTTAATCTTATGTTCGTGCCTCTTTGACTTTGCTCGTGCTTCTTCTTCTTCCTCTTCTTCTTCTTTACACGAGAGGATCGGTTACTCTTGTTTTTGGCATTATCATTGCCGCTATCGTGATTCTGATCACTGATCAGCATCCGGCAGACGTTTTTGTCTTCATGAACCTAGTAGCACACCCGCGATTATTCATTGATTACAAAGTGATGTAATTACACCGAAGAACGGTACGAATTACAATCAAAACCTCTTCAGTTCACATTCTGTGTACGTAATGCAAGAAAAGAAGGAGAAATGGAAAGTGATGCGAAGAATGAAAAAAGTTGAAATTTATTTGTCAATTAGCCATGACACTAATGACTGAAAATAGGCCCTTTCTCCTAGATTTCTCGATAAAGTTAACTGAACGAATACGTTCAATGGGTTTCGCAAAAGAGGTGGAATAGGACAACAAAGAAAATTTAAATATTTCAAGGGACAACGGTATCGGTCAGTAGTAGAAAAAGTTGGCAGTATACATATAAAGAATGAGAGGGCAGTCAGCATCTAATTGTAAGGGCTACATCGTACGTCGTGGTGGCGCTCGCGTTTTCTTCTTATTACATATTTCAAATTGTGAATGCATATCTTACCCCCAAAACTTTCCCATTCACTTGACTCGCAAAACAAAACGCGATGGACAAAGGAGACGAAAATGTACCTGGTGGTTGTTAACATATGTGTGTAAGCCTGAGAGTGTCTCTATAAATATGTAGTTTCGAAAAAAAAAAAAAAAAAAAAAAAAAAAAAAAAAAAAAAAAAAAAAAAAAAAAAAAAAAAAAAAAAAAAAGAGCGAATGCATTCGAAGGAACGGCGTCCCGTGCCGTGCCGTGCCGTGCCGTGCTTTCCTGTGCTTTCCTGTGCCGTTCACTTCCTGTACGTGACGACGCGTGTAAACTATGGTTGGACCAAGAGAATAGTGCCACTTTCAACAATGATTTTCCAATGGTTCGCGGAGCAGAAGAGTTCCTTAAACGTGGGCACTGATGTCGTTGCGGTTCGATCATCAGAGACAGGCAACCAACGATCGAAAACGAAAGATGAGCGATTAACGTTTCGTCGTTCTTAAATTAATACACTGCAAATCCAAATTCCCTATCCTTTCGATGGTAGTCACTTTTAGACACTAACAGGAGTGTCGTTATTTCCAAAAAATTTCAACGTAAAAATAACATACTTGTAAGTCTGTCAAAAGTGACTACCATAGAAATGATAGGGAAAATAAACACACTTGGATTTGCTGTGCAGTGTCCAATGAGACCGGTATTTCGAAAACTTTCAATTAGAAACGCGTTGTTGTTTTTCCATTGGGACCGTCTATCTGGTACGCAACCTGCCCGTCTCTTTACGCTCTCACGTCACGAAGTCTTCTCAGCCTTACGGCTGTTACTCTTGCAATAAAAATTCATACAAAAAAGGACAGCAACGATTTACTCGATGCTTCCGTTTATGGTATCATCCAAAATTTCATGAAATTTCATAATAAAGAGGTGTATTCTCAATACATGTAGTTCCTCCGTGGGACACAGCGTTACGTTAGTCGTTAATTTACAAAAAAAAAAATCAAGGTATTTGTATGTATGAATTTAGTAAAACAGTAAAAAAAACAGAAACACACCCTTAACGCGCGTGCGTGCGTGCGCGTGCGCGTGCGTCACGTCTGGAACACAAATCCCTGTACACTTGTACACTTATACATCTATAAACACATTCCCGTATTTATTACTAATAAAGTAGGTAAGGAATTGTTTTTAGTAAAGAAAAGAATTGTTTTGTACTCAGCGCTACTCTTATAGTATGTTTGATATCAACGGTATGAATACCTATGTCCTATGTCTTATGACGAAATCGCATAATTATTATACATATACTATATACGTATTAGTTGTATGATAGACCTATACATATCGAGGCAGTACACATATACGCTAGGCATAGGTATAGGTACATATAATTGTCTCATTTAGATATTTATTATAATCTAGGTTACTTAGGCTCGTTAGTTAGAGGGGAAAACTTGATTGAACTCTGCGTTCTCCTCTGTCGAATAGTCTATTATCTAGGTACTAGCGTTGCAAATAACACATCGATATCGCTAGCATAGATCTCTTGTCTTACTAGGCAATATAGTAAAATCTACGGTATTCGCGGGGGTTTCTTTCCGAGAAAGTGCCATCAATACAGGCAATCACGTATAACGGGAAATAGTTATTACAATATAACGAAATTATTAATTAATACTATAATTACGTAAGCAGCCGCTCAAACTGCTCATTCTTAACATTAACAGAAACAGAAATATTAAGAAAAATAATAAACTATAGTCATGTCCGATGCGCGGAATTTCTATTTACGTGTAACAGGATGTTACATGTATTGTATTCTTTTTTATTCTTGAAGCATTATGCTAGATGATTTTTCAACGTTTGAATATGAAAATTTATCAATTCGCGATTAATGAAACCCTCAATAAGAAGATTTTACTGTACTTCCTGATCATTCCATATTCGAGTTTGCTTCTCTCTCTCTCTCTCTCTCTCTCTCTCTCTCTCTCTCTCTCTCTCTCTCTCTCTCTCTACTTCTATTCATCTATCTATCTATCTATCTATCTATCTATCTATCCTTTTATCAATTCGTTCATTCAATCACGCATCCAACTGTTTCCTGTATTGTTTGATCGCGTGATTTACTTCGAGGAAGAGAACGAAATATATTTGGTAGTTTGTTTGTGATTCTTCATTGTTCGTCAGTCTTACAATTAGACATTATCTGACAGTGTATATCAGTTTCCTTAAATGGACTCGATTGGAACACTGAAAAAAAGAAAAAAACAACAGTGGATGTAATGAAAACCTATTACATTATATCCACTATCGCTTACAAGTTGCATTATCTCCATGTACCCTACATATATGCGACTGCTTGTGTATACGATGATCAGTTAGTACGACACGCTAATTCTTGCTGCCTCAGTCTTTGATTCGCTTACTCGTCATATTCACCTTGCTATGCGTTAATTTATTATTCGATATACATATAATCATTGCGATATCTTGCGCTGTTACATTAGATTGCCTTAATATCGAAGCTCAAATATGAAGATAATTAAAAGGCAAAAGGCGCGGGACTAACTTTTTATGTTTTTTTTTGTTTATCTCTCTTTTCTTTTCGCAAAATTAAGACTTCCTTAAGGCGCGCAATGAAAGCTCATCCGATTGCAACTGATCACGGTGAGAGCCTTATTTCCCTATACGAGAGTGCGCTGTCCTCCTCGGTGAAAGTTCTGAACGACCAGAATTCATGAGTACCTTGAAGCTGAAAGCTTGTCATTATTTAATGTTTTTTTTTTTTGGATTTTTCTGCTCCTGATTTTTATATTGATTTTGGGATCAATAAGATGTGTGTGCTGATTGAAAAATACGATGAAAAAGAAGGAGGGAGATGGAGCACTGGGCTGAGCTGCTTTGGAACTTGAAAGACGCGTACGTGCGGTACGCAATGTTAAATATAACAGGGTGAGATACGTTGTAAGATGTTGATAAGCTGCACAAGGGCAAGGGCAAGGGCAAGGGCAAGGTTGCATTCGTTTGCCAGAAGAGAACAGTGACGAACAAATGCAGACTCATAATACACACAAGAGTAGGGGATGTGTACGGTGAGGGGGTAGATGAGGTAATTCGATCGAGTCAAGAAAAGACGTCAAAAGTCAGCAAAACAGAAGCGCGAGACGTAATGTCTCAAAACCAGCCCAGATAGACTAGGTACGAAATCATAAACACTATTATTAATTTATGTCGGTGTAACTTAATTTTTAGAATAAAAATCTATACTTCGACCTACGTAATGTGAGATAAATATATGGTTCTGGAGATTAGAATAGCCAAATTGTAGATTGTAGATTGTGGTCAATGTTTTTGAATATAATACCTATTATATCGTATCGTCAATTTAATTAAATGTCGTAGTAGGTCGGTCATGCGCTGCCTGCATTATTATGGGTTTGGCTCGATTATTACCATCGCAGTCTGTCAGAGATACCGAGGCCTCAAAGATGACAGAGTCCGACAGCTTGTTATGCGAAAGCGATAGAGGCACTACCCTACCCCAGACAGCTCCTTCAACATCGTGAAAAGTTTCGAACAATTGACAAATTTTCAAAGTTTCAAGATCAAACCTTAAAAGGTACCGAATGAAAAGAGACGAGCCAGTGGTGACACTCTTTCCGAGGCTTGCACTAACATGTACCATCATAGAGCGTGGCAGCAACCGATCTTTAGTTCATCTAGGTACCTACACATATATCTAGTTGATAAGACACATATAGAACAACTAGTGCGTAAAACACGTTAAACGGTACTTAAAATTAACCAATACCTATGTAAAGGCTACAATAACTCTAGAAAATAGGGAAAATTTGTTTCTCGTAGATTGACATGAAGCGGCGCTGTAGTTTAGTGAGAGTCTCTAGTCGTCGAAATTTAGTAAGAATTTAGTCAAGAGTTAGTTAAAGGATAGTCTTCGCACTTGGTTGTGTGGTTTTTCATTTAGTGTCAAATTATGAAATTTCATGGATGCCCTCTTTATAACTAACCTAGATGCTTTCGTATACATTTTTTATTTTCTTATTATCTTCCCTCACGTACCGTTTGATACCACCGTTCCTCATTCCTGAATCCCTTAAATTTTTGACAGTATTGCCTTGAGCAATACTTTTATCCGAAACTCCGTCACAATCTCAATTCCATTCTCCGTCTCCGTCTCCGTCTCCGTCTCCGTCTTCGTCTCCGTCTCCGTCTCCGTCTCCGGTTTCGCTTGTGACTCAGCCTCTGATTCAGCCTCCACCTTTGCCATTAAATCTGCATCACAATCCGTCTCCTCGCCGTTTCTACATCTCTCTCTCTCTTTCTTTTATTGTCAGCGTATCGTTTGTGCTCACCACGTGTTTTGTATAATTCGGTGGCGGAGGCGGAGGCGGAGGCGAAGGCGAAGGCGAAGGCGAAGGCGAAGGCGAAGGCGAAGACGAAGCTGATGATAATGGTGATGGTGATGGTGATGGTGATGGTGAAGGTGGCCGTCATGGTGATTCTGATGGTAGTGGAGCTCCGCTCTAACTAACCGTTACCTACCCGTAGAATATAATCTTCTGCCCTCTCTGTTCAAACGTTAATCAGTCTTTTTTTCTTTTTATAGATTTTATGTGGTCCTTGGGAGCATTGCCTGATGGTAAGTATCTAAGGACAACGTTAATTATTTAATTAACATTCGATAAGATGAGGGAACGTGATTCCTAATGAAAATGGCGTGACTCTGTACTCTATATACTATTATCTTGATCTTATCTTGAGAACTCGGACTATATTATTAGCAATAAGAAATAATCAATTAATTGGGGATGCAACGCGCGAATGAGAGATTGATCGTTGTTGAAAGAATAGAGCGAAGACTAAGGCGAATCGTTGCGTTTCAATTGTTCACAGGTTTTCCAGCGGCAGCCTATGCGGCATACGCGGCGGGTCGCGGCTATTCAGGATATCCTAGTTTTGGACTGCCCTACCCAACAGGTAATCACTTTAGTCTTAATCATCATAATGTGCATCACGTTGGCCACTTGAATGTCAACTTGAGCCATATGCAAACGGCTCACACGACACATCACCACAATCCATCCACCCCAACTGCACTTTTTTACCATCCCAGTTTGGACCTCTACAACGCCATGCCTCTGTGAACTTGTGCAGAGTCTTTCGAGAATTTTGTCCGTGGTTTCGCGTCAAGCCCATACTTTGCTGTATAGTCGGCTGTACACACAAACTGGATATTTATTTTACTTATTTTCCTTATTTTACTTATTTTCCTTATTTTACTTATTCCTCGTTCCTCACTTCCCTCTTCGTTATTCAATCATTTGTTTTTCAATTGTTCATTCCCTGCCAGTTTTCCACTACAAATTTCTAAGTACCCACTCGCGGAGTCGGTCTCTACCCCTCTATCTCTCTCTGTCCCCTCCCCCTCC
>NW_014333239.1:19423-28061 GCF_000341935.2 Cephus cinctus | reverse complement strand
TCCCCCTCCCCTCCCCCTCTCCCTCTTTCCCCCTCCTCCGGCGTCGTTCTCCTTACTTTATTGAACTGTTTCATCGTCATCATCGTAAATGCCTCATCTCCCTTCCTCCCTTCCTCCCTTATTCGGTTACTCTCTTTCACGCTATTTCGCAGTTTCTCTATAAAGTCTATCCTATAGACAGACTTCTCTCTGTTCTTGCGTTTTAATCATAAATATCCCAATAAGACCGGGACAGTATTGACAGTGTCTTTGAAGTCAGATGGACTGCTACTCGAAATAAACGACCAATTTCACATGTCTTTCACATTGTCTTCGTAATTGAGAAAATTTGCGATCGGAATAAAGGAGAAAAGATAAAAAAAAAAGGATACTCTAAAATTGTCATTTCGATCACGTCAACGGAACTCCAAGTTTCAGAGGCAGATACCTTCTTTTTCCACGTTGGGTGTATCACCGTCTCCAATAATTGTTAATCATCCTCCCATTTTCTCCTTAGTTTCCAATTCATAATCAGTCTATTTATTCCAATTATATTAAAGACAGCAACCAAGAGACTGTCAATATTTCGCATTCATTAAAGATTACATCATTTTTGTCCCTCTCTCTCTCTCTCTCTCTCTCTCTCTCTCTCTCTCTCTCTCTCTCTCTCTCTCTCTCTCTCTCTCTCTCTCTCGTAATCCTCTCTTGCTTTCGTATTGATGTATACAGATACTGCAATTACTTATTGAAATAGAAGAATAGTTATATTAGTAAAATAGTTCAAGAGGCATGGCCGTTGGCAGGGAACGCCAACAACGCGTTCCTTTGCGCGATCTGTCCTCGCTATTCTTATTTATCGATTACTTCGAAATCCAGACGACCATTCTATCGAACTTATTTATTTACACATCTTGTAGCGCAGGTTTGGTCGTGCAAATTGTCGAAAGCATTTCTCTACGTTGTCTCAGGAGCAGGGATTATCCTTATCTTCTATGCCAGGCTGCATTTTCAAAGATACAGAATTAATCTATATGACTATAATCAAAATAGACTGATGATGAGAATGAAAATAAGAACGAAAACAAGATCCCACGAGGGATCGAGAGAGCGAAATCGAAATTGAAAATAATAAATTCGTAGAAATCAGACATAAGAGGCATATAGGTATCTGATAATTTGGAGGAAAATGAGGATGGTAACGAAAGGAAGAAAGTAGAAAGTAACGTAAGTATGTGTCGTTCGGTTTCATTTACGTATTAATTCGAGAAGGAAAAATTGGGACGAATGAACAGAATATATTGGATTGTCGTTTGAGGCGTTTCGTACGAATATTGATCATAGTGATTACCTTGCTGCATAATTCCTTATTAACTGAACGCAGGATGTCGTAGAAAAAACTGGTGGGACAATTCGAGTAGCAAATAAAACAAATATAATCGTGAAAACGTGATACTGTTTAGGGTTTATACAGATAAATTAGGCGTTAAGGTCAGCACGCGATTCGCTTGAAGATCGTTAGGTGCACAAAGCAAAAGAGCGCCATGTTCTCTAGTTGAGTGCTGCCACCTGAGAATTCAAAACACCCTGAACGTTCCTTCGATGTTGGTCAGTTTTGGTATTGCCCGCACGATCGGCAAGATCTGACCGTACATTATAAAGTAATGTCAAGTTTTTCCATTGACTACTTTGGATGGTTATTTGATTTCATTGGATATCGTTACTCCAGGATTTTTATTTAGGTGACTTTTACGGATGACTTGGTGACAACGAAGCAAACAATGAAAAGAACAACCAGCACGTTCCACGGTTCCTCTTTCCTTGTTTTCTCTTTCCACCGTCTTTACCTTAACTCCTGCTTTTCTTTTCTTTTTCCTTCTATATTTTCCCCTTTCAATCTTCCGATTAATACCAATCTTGTTGAAACATCAACATGCAGTCGCGTTTGCTCTTAATTTTCGGTTCGTCTCCAATGACGATCGATCCTTTGCGTGTTTCCAAGTTGTAGCAAAAATTCAATGGATCGGCATCCCGCATTTACATCCGCTCGCAAATAACCCGTATTTTTAGGTATGAGCGATACACCTTAAACGGTAGATACTAAATGTTTGTTTGTCTCTTCTGTAAGTAGTCGGCGGCTGTACGAATACATGATCGAAAAAAAAAAATGAAAAAAAAAAATGTTCACAGACGCATGGCTGGCAAACTCTGTGGTCCTACGTCAAGCGAAACGTCGTCTGCCTCTACCCCCATTCCATTAGGTACAGAAAATGTAGAAAAGGAATTTTCACGGGAAGAGAACCCTCGATACAAAGCTCTGTGAAATCCACAAAGAAAAGTCTAAAGCGCAGCAACTAGCATTACGCAGAGTACGCATCGTTTGCGCTGTCAGTAACTGTCAGTATCTGTATTACGAAGAGCGGTATCCATCTTAAAGTGGCCACGTACGTCCGAATGTATGATGGTCAGCGAGAGACTTTAAACTCTCAGCGTTTCTAGTGTCCGCTTCCATTGTACGGATTTCTGTCATCATCCTTCCTATATTTCCTATATTTCCTATACTTCTATATCGCTTTGTCCTCGACTTCGATTTGCTCATTAACAGCTCATGTTGACATCGCTAAGATTTTTAAATTCCACCCATTGAAATCCTCTTCCAATGCTACCACCTCCTCTTTTTATCAAACAAAGAGTGTGGCACACATGGAAAGTTTGCGAGTACGCGTATTCACGCGTGAAACGCACTCCGATGGCTTCCAATGGTTTCCATGCTTTACGAAATAATAATTGTCTCACGAGAGACGCGCGATGATGGAGCGCTCTGTGTATCGGTATCCTGGCACATTGTCGGAGACAATGGCTACCGTGTTTGGCTACTGGTTTTGCACGCTCGTGCGAGCACCAGCAGAAAACGTTAACGATCGAGCACAGAAAAATATGGAACAGGCAGGTGGACAAAGACAGTAAATACCGACTGACGGATATGCGAAACGGATGAACGAGAACATTAAGACAATGAGGAATCAATTGGAATAATCAAATAAGTAGTAGAATAGAATGGACTAATCTCTGAAATAATAACATTTGGCGTACAGGCGTTCATAGTAACTCAAGTACGTAGTGCGTTCTATGTAATATTAAGTACTGTAACACACCGTTAATCGAGAGTTTTAGCTTAGTTCTTAGATATATTGTTACTATTATTAGATCACATTTCGAGAGGTAAGAGGCGTCACTGTCGGTAGCCGAAAGCCGAAAGCATTACAGATATATTGAACGTGATCGAGCTCTATCAGTTAAAACATATCTCATGTCGTACGTCTAATAAATATCTCCGCGACGGAAGATTACTAGCAGATCGATGTAAAAGTAGCAGGATGGATGTACCTAGGTAATTATAGTAATGCCAGAATGTATCCAGAGATCCCCATAAGTCGTCGGATGCACCATAAGAGAGAAAAGAAAGGCTACCGACCGTCTCGCTTTACCTCCTCTCTTATGACCTCTTGTATCTACAGGCAGTAATAAACCTAACCTAATCGTAGACTATAACACGTAAGATTCGACCGTCACCGGTATCTCACACCCGGAGAGGTCCCATCGACAGTCCTTTGCCCCTCCGCCTCTCTCTCTCTCTCTCTCTCTCTCTCCCCCTCCCCCTCCGCTCTCTCCATACTCATCACATCATGCCAGCCGTTAAACTCATGAAGACTCCTCTCTCCTCGATTTTTCTCTCTTGCGTTTCCTCGCTCTTGAGTTATTCCTTCTTTTTATATTTACCGATGTTTTTGTTGAAAAAAAAAGTTTCGCTGAAAAAATAAATGAATAAAAGAGTTCCCTCAAATTTGGTCTCAGATCCGTTCTCTCGTCCATTATCCTCCATTTTCATTTGCTTCTCTGTATTTTTCCTTCGGCACCCTCCACACCTTCTCGCCTACGTCTCCTCTTCTCTCGTTCGTGGGTAGATGCCAAGGATTCATCCAAGCCGATCATCGTCTCTGCTTTCGTCCGTTGTTCTTTTCTACATCCGCGTCCGGGACGATTCCATAAATTATCTATGGCAAACGGTATGCAAAGAGTGCCGTAATCTTAACAAGTTTTATTTGTGCGACTGTACCTGTAAATGAAATGCGTTTCTCACGAAGGTAGAGACGGGTGAATCAGAGTCACGCAGACGATAGACACTTGGAGCGCGAACATGTATTACTCATTGTCAGACGAATTTGATCTGACCTAATGTAACATAAGAACATGTCACGATGGAAAATCATTTTTGCTTATTTACACGAACACTAATCGTATTGAAAAACGAGAAGTGCTTGCCTTGAGCTTACATTTGTTATTACACAATATGCTTAATGATATTGTAACGTTTTTATGGAAATCTATAGTTCGTTCGTGTTAATTTCCCTAGCTCCTCTGTAGTGATCGCAGTAGCCTCGTCGATATGGGTCCGATGTTAATTATTTGCGCGCTCTTGCGAATATCTGACGACTGGCTGTGCTCATCGTTCCAGTGGAATTTGAGTAGGAAGAAAAAAGAGATAGTGGATGTAGCTAGCCGCGACGCAAGTTGGTTTGACCACTTTCGAAAAGCTCACGTCGGGGGAAGTTAACACTGCCGAGCTGTAGGTGCATTGTTGCTACTCGTAAGATTGTTATAATATTATATAACTGTGATCGCGTAAGCGCTGAATATTCGAGTCCGATATTCATTGCGGACCGAGGGAGAAGGAAAATAATGGCTTGCCCTGTCTGATATAAGAGCCGCCAATCGGGCGACTTATCGCGACATACGCAAGTACACACGTCCAGTACGTCGTCCAGTGCACGTATCGTATAATCGCGTCATTGCGTCATTGCGTCATTGCGTCATTGCGTCATTGCGTCATTGCGTCATTGCGTCATCCGCGTCATCGCATCATTGGATATTGTCTCTAGGTATCGAACTTTACTCCCCTTTGCGGAAATCACGCTTGCGTACACATACAATTCCGGCCACCAACTGTTGAATCAGTCCACGTCTATCAGTGTACACCTATGGAGGTCGTTACCTGTTATTCATATGTAGATCAAAACATACAACGAACGGTCGAAAACACACGAGCCCATTCTTTTCGGATGCAAAATGCAAAAATATTTAAAAAATACGCAACAATTGCGCAAGTCTGTGACGGATCTATTAAATCGATTGTCAGATTAATTCCGTCAGATCCGGTGCTAACGGTGTAATGTAATTTTTTTATAAAAACCTAAAAGCCACAATTTTTTCTTAACAGATTCATGAGATAAGCCGCAGTTGCGAGTTTCATTAATCATTAATTGACACTCGCCGCTCTTCGGAGATAACGCAATGAAAGACAGTATGTTACACACTACATTATTTCATCGTATAGTGTAATTCGTTGAATCTAATACATCTACGTTATAAGGATTATAAATAATGAATGTCTGTAATAAATAAAGGAAATTACGAAAAAAAAAAGAAGAAAACTTAACGGATTGATAAGATTACGAAGAGCATTTCTCGGGTTTGTGATGGAAGAGGGGGAGAGCGGGAGAGCGGTGGACACTTTTAAATAATCGCCAACGGAGAGCTTTTCGGTTCGATCAGCTCGCTCCTTTTATGAGAGCATAGAAAATTCATGGTATCGCACATGTCTCTATGCATGCAGGTGCTCTAAATTACTATGAGCTGGGTGCGTCTCTCAATGGCGAAACGCAATTCGATTGCTTAAGTATAGTAGCATTCGTGCAATATTATGCTCCTGCTGCGTACATCGTCAACTTGTTCAAACGGAGAAAAAAGGAGTGTTTGTTTATGGCACATTAAATGCAAAATGCACCTAGGTATAACTAGATCTGTTATTATACATATCGAGAAAGGAATATGCTGTAAGATCTGTATTGTGTCTGTGTTGAGTAGGAGCGGTCGTGTACCGTGCAGTTGGTCCGAGGTTGGGACGAGTGTCCGTCAGCCCTAGTGGGGGTTGCACCGGTAAGCTTAAATTTCAACATCCAACTATCAACTATCTTTTACGTCAAGTTCTCTTTTCTCTCTATGAGTATCGTTCTTTTTACCGTAATTCGTAATTCGTAATACATGCGTAGTTATTCATAGTGTCTATCCCTCGTTCTAACTATGTAGGTATATTTATATTATGTTTATTAACACGCGTGCTCGCACGCACACACGCACATGCACACATACACACGCGCGCGCGCGTCTCTGATCTAAAACTCGAAAATCGCAAATAAAATACTCAGGTGTCAACGTTCCCTTAACAAATAGTCCATCCGTACGCACAACGTTCATGAGAAGAACCGACGAAGAACCGTAAGTGTGACGCGAACTAATAATAAAGAACTGCCAGGAAAACGGTATTCGTTCTTACAATGTTGCATCCCACCAATATCGGCAGTCTCTGAACGAAGAATGTATGTATACATTGTATACATAGCGTTTGGACCGTTAAACGATTCTTAAGCGCAAGATTCGTTTGAAGCAGCTAACTTTTGCCTTACACGACTGTACCTTCCACCACGCAGCCACGACCCGCGCAATTTTTTCGTTCTGATTGGTGCACCCTAAATGCTTTCCATTTAAAAACTATTGCGAATTTGGACAAACGATTTGCGGGTGGGTACGCGGGGGACCTCCAGCTATCGGCCATTTTTCGGTGTAAAGGTAGTTCTGGGAGACCATAGACAGAAAAAGAGAGAGAGAGAGAGAGAGAGAGAGAGAGAGAGAGAGAGAGAGAGAGAGAGAGAGAGAAGGTGAGAGGATGACACGCGTTTCTGTATACAATTCCGTTTAACTGGTACACACGAAAGAAAGTATATTACAATTACAAAAGTCTATTCGGCCAATTAAGCAGGAAAGTTAGTTTGCGTCGAGTGCGAATCAAATTGAAATAGGCACTAGCATCGTGCTAAACATTTATACAATCAATTGATAAGACACCTGACGTAATTGACTTAACATGCATACACACTAGCTACACCTGGCCACATCTTTTATAGCTCTAGAATGGCTTATGGGTAATCGTGTCAGTAATATGTCAAGAGACACTTTAACTGTTAATATTCTCTTGTATCGCACTGTTGTTGGTTGACTACCTAGCTCATAGTAAATAGTCTTTCGAAAGTTACTACTTACCTACCAAATAACATTAAAATATTGGAGCCGAAATGTTTATCTCGAGGCACGAATGCATGAACGACGCGAACGCATCTTATTCCTTTGCCCGCGCAAAAAATGATGATTCCGTTCGTTTTGTAAAATAAATCGAAAGCGTCGATTGTCTTCAAATGTTACCGTCCACTTACATGCGTGTCTTAATTTTTTATAGTCGCGAATGTGCACGTACCCGCGCGTGCGCACTTTCTTTGCGATGACAGTTTCATAAGACACGCCCGTGAGTCCCGTACGATCGTTGCCATGAAAAAATGTACAGGTTTTTCTATTTCACCAGAACTTGAACCTCGACTATCGGTAAATTATTTACGAAAGGATATATGATAAAAATTGACGAAAGGTATAACGATTCTTAAGGAGCGATTTTCCGTTAGAATACCATTGTCGTTGCGACCATGAGTTTGTTACAGAAGAGTATGATTTTGGCATATGAGATGAATGCAAACAACTATAGCAGCATTAACGTTGTCGGCCAGTTGGGCGCTGGTGATATTTTACATATCTGAAAAACGGCGAACATATATCTATCAAGTTCTGGTAAAAATTCGTCTAATTCATGTACAACTTGTAACTAAATGCGGGCTTGAAATAATGCCTCGCTGCTCGAAAACTCTTCTCCTCGATTCATCATAAAATCTTTTTCTCTCAAATTTTTCCTGCCACCCTGGAGTTGGGTCCGGGGTCCTCTAATAAAACTGTCTTTCGTTTTTTATTTTTCATTCTGCTTGTAATTGTCTTTTTCTTTTGACTTGTAACCTTTTAGTTTTAATTTTAATTTTTCCATTTGTTACTCATAATATGGGGTGCACATATAGTCACAAATTGGTTTAGGTGCGAGAAGAAATAATAGAATAGTTTTGTATATTCTATAGAAATCACAAGGTGTTGCTAAGCTACAATATTTTAAACTTTTGGTCGCATCTCAGAATAATATTTTAGATTTAACAATAAGAAATCGTATTAATTTGCTGCAACTAGTTATGAGAGTAGCACCAAAATTGCCCGTTTAACAGCGGACCCCTTTTTTGTCATCAGTTTTTTAAAACGGGAAGTAGGTAAACCACTTTCAATTGTATTCAAGTAAAATGTCGATAGTATTATGCTTAGGGTATAATAAATTGTTAAAGCATTTATTTTGATTCATCGAAATATGTATGTAGACTTAATGGCCACCTTGTATATGTATAGCAATCGCGTATTCTTTGTCTATTACCTGCGTCATATTTAGTTGTTACAACTTCATGGATTCGTTGGTATCCAATAATGTAATTGCATATACAGGGTTATTTAGGAGTTTTGCACCAATTGAACTTAGCCTATTTGTTTCATTACCTCGATAGCACCACCTTCAAGTGATGCAATACTCTGAAATGACCCTGCATCGTATCTCGTGGCCATGAATTATTTTGGCGCTTCGTTTTTTTTCTTTGCTGAATCAATACAATTACATACGAGGGGGGGGGGG
>NW_014333239.1:5474-19181 GCF_000341935.2 Cephus cinctus | reverse complement strand
GGGGGGGGGGGGAGAGAGAGAGAGAGAGAGAGAGAGAGAGAATGAGAGAGAATAAGAGAGGTGGGGGTGGGAAGAAAAACTGCGTGAGTGAGTGAAAAAATGTCGGCGGATGGGACTGTTGCCGATTGAGATGTCGAACGCTGCCGAAGATGTTGTCAGCTAGCGGCGAGTAATTTACTACCTACCTAACCTACTGTCTTGTAGAAAGATCATTGCATAAGAGTGATTTGATTCTATAGAATACTCGCGTAGCACGGGGCCACCATGGGACGCGTCTACAGGGATTATTGGAACGAACGAATTACCTCAATCGATTTATTCATCATTAATAACTTAGAAAATCGAGAGAATCTTGGAGTCTCGTTAAAACGCTTGTCCCATAATGGCATAGTAGACGGTAGTTGAGAGAGACTTAGTTAGTTCTTTAGATCCATTGATGAGTAATAGACTCGATTTAGTTAATATAGCTGTCAGTAGACACGTGTACCATAAGCAATGGAGAATAAGACGGAGCGACACTCATTCTCGCAATGTTCTTTCTCGAATACTTATTATAGGGTCTATCGTATCTATAGTAATTGGATACTATAGTACTTGCTATGTACTACATACTACTATTACTACCATTTACATTTTAATATCGATTAGATAAGCCTCTGCACAAGTAATATACCTATGTATGTAAAGATATCTCCCTGTTACAATAGATTGAGAGATGGAGCGTAGTCGCTCGCGGGGAACCGATGCTGTCGTATGGCCGTATGGTAAAAAAAAAAAGCATATTGGAGATATGGCTGGTGTATCAGCTTTTTAAAGAAAGCCTCACTTTTTCGGTATTTTTCGAAAATTTTCTGTCAATCGCGTGGTCCTATAGCGCTATAGCGATTACGGTCGTGGCGGCGAAACCATTTACAGAGCTGCGGCCATACTTACCATCGACGTCACTCGTATCTGTAGTCCATAGTTGCGTAGTATGTACGTAAAGTCTCTCCGGATGTGTCTGCATCCATGCGTGCGCGCGTACACCATTAGAACGAGGAACAAAATAAGAGAAAAAAAGTAATTCGCGCAGACGATACTTGGAGTTGAATTTTCAATGTTACTTTTGTGGCAGACCGCGCGAACGAATGAGGCCAATAGAGAATTTTTGGAAAGGCGAATGAATCGAAAATTACTACAACGAAGATAGAAATCACGTGAGCGGAAGACTGCAGAATTTTGGTCTCGTTTAATCGTTAGTATAACAGACACTAGTAGACTGGAGAGAGAACATCATATATTGTATTGTGTAGACGTATAACTGATCGGAGATTAAGGAGTAGAGTAGATTTACGTTCTAACGATATCACTATAATATAACATCACTGAGACGACTTTGTGCGCGAGTGTGCGTGAAGGAATTCGCGTGTGCATCTAGCAATCTAGACTATTAGGAGATGCGACGATGAATCGAAATTTTTATTGTCAATCCCTTTGTCAACTTTCGTAAACGTAATTACACTGATTATCGATTTTGTCATAATTTCCTCCGTTGCCGTCACCGTCACCGTCACCCTCACTGTCACACCCCCTCACCGTCGTCCTCATTGTCGCTCCTCCAGATTAATCGTCATCGAATCTTTCGGCAGCTCGCGTTACGTCTTCTTCAACAGTTCTGCCTTATGTCCGACGTGTTGCTTCCTGTCACCTCGTAATTCTCCTAATTCTCGTCATTTACGTCATTTACGTCATTTACGTCATTTACGTCATTTTCGTCATCCATCATCGAACATTGGACATCCGGCATCCGATTTTCGCCAACTGTCACGCACCGTTTTTGGTTTTTCATCCTGACATTGCACTTGCCATTCTTCGCGTTTTATCGAGATAATCGACTTCGATATCAATTAGACACAAACTTTGCGAGATAAGGCAATGCAATATCATTGATTTCGACGATAATGGTTGACTTGCTAAATCATGGACAGAAAGCAACACTTCAGGCACAAATAATGCGAATAGTGCGATTAGTGCGAATAGTGCGAATAGTGCGAATAGTGCGAATAGTGCAAATAGTGCGAATAGTGCGAATAGTGCGAATAGTCTTCGTTTTCCAGTCATTTGTCTATTTCGTATTGCCCGTATGATTAACGATTAATGATGTTGCTGAAAATTGCGAACCAATTGTAATAAGGTTTTCGTGTTTCAGTGGACCTAACCAATGGACAGCTTACACCAAACAACAACACGCCCTTGCTTACGCAAGCACTTTCTGGTACGTCACTTAACGTTTATAATAGCGTAATATTCTTGTGCCTCTATGCAATTGACCACGACGTAGGCGGGCTTAATTTTTTCTATCAGTTAATTGCATGCATTTACTACTAGCATAACTTAGCCTAACCTAATACCGGGCACAATAACAATATCAAGAAGAACGAAAGAAACGAGACTGATGGAAGAGAATGAATAACGAGAACAAGGACGATAATACACACCCTTTCCCTTTCCCTTTTCCGTTCGCATATCGCGCAATTTTTCTATGCATCGTTCTGTTGGTCTGACATTCTGTGCTACACTAGTCACAATTTCTTAATCACTTAATCAATTCTTAAAACTCTTAATCACGTTACGTATATCGTCAGAACTCGGAACGTTAGAAACTTTGTTGAACGATCCTTATTGGCATTATTTTCAAAGTTAATCATGAACTTCCTGTTTGCTGCTTATTTCTCGTGCTCAAAGAATAACGTTTGGGACATTATTTTTCAAATTCTTTTTTGCACTCGTTGGCATTTTTTTTTTTTTGTCAAAATTATACTACATGACAATAACGAATTATATTATGAAGCTGTTATGGCGTCTTCGAAATTCAAATTTTAATGCCGAGTACACAGTGCACTTCCCAATTTATCATCTAGCATGGTTTTTTCTCCTGTAACCCGACTAACATGCCGAGCAGCGAAGCGTTGCTATAACTTGCTCGTGTAGGAGTTTCCAAATTTTCTTTTCCTCCGCCTACTCCTCTTCCTTCTAATCCTTGTCGCTCATATATTTCTATCTTGCATAGGAAAACTAGAAATCCTCGCCTTCGAGTTAATATGATTGTTTTTACATTATGTTATAAAATGATTGCCATAAATCGGTGACGACGCTCAATCCCCATATATTTTATAGCGCGTTATGTCACGTGCACTACTTGCAATCGCTATTTAATGGCATATGTAGCGAGGTTATACGAATCAAATATAAATATGGTCTTATACGTTCAGAAAAGTGGATCATCAGTCGGTGCTCTAATGAAATAGCCAGATGGGCCGAGGCGCATGCCAAAAGGCACAAAGGCAGACGAACAGAAAAATATTGAAACATTAAAACATTAAAACAAATAGTTGTACCTGTTCGTTACATGATCGGATCGTTTATCTCTGACAACGGAGATGCAGCAGGGAGAAGATAGATGCACGCGATGAAAAAAGAGGCGTGATCCTGAGAAAGGTATTATACATAGAGGTAAAGGGGTGTCATGGTGTAACCGGACTAACGAAACAGAGAAACAAAGGAAAAAAGGTTGACAGGCAGGGTTGAGATGATAAGTGATTTTAAGAAAGTGACCGGAAGTTGTTCGTTGCAGTGATGAACAACTACCAGGCTGCAGCGCAAGCCGGGTTTCCACCGGCATCGCCACACGCGGCGGGCGGTCATGGCGGGCCACAAGGTCGCTCTTTTCCTGCTGCAAACTCGCCTGGACCCATTGATATGTACAGTTCGAGTGCCGCAGCCGCAGCAGCAGCCGCAGCCGCAGATTCCGCAGTTGCCAGCTACGTCCAGGCAGCAGCAAGCCCGCAGCCTCCTACGACCGCGTTTCCCGCAATCGCCGTCTCTCGCGCCCCGCTCAACTATAGTCCCGTAAGTCGCCCTCTATCCTTTTCTCCTTTCTTTTAGGCCTTCTTCCCTACAATGTTTATCAATTTTCATTTCTCTCTCTCTCTCTCTCTCTCTCTCTCTCTCTCTCTCTCTCTCTCTCTCTCTCTCTCTCTCTCTCTCTCTCTCTCTCGGACGCACGCGCGCGCATCCCTCTATCCTCTCTCATTTCCATATCATCTTCCTGTCTGACAATTTCGTGCTCTATTTTCATTATTACCGTGAGCATTGTCCGGTTCCCTTTGACTGTTCGCTGAGTCATGTTTCTTTTTTTCGATCACGCTCTGCATCCTTCGCCTCTGTGTTCCTTAACATTTCTAACAGCATTTATATATTATGGTTTTATTGGTCTGCACGTCTCTATTTCTTCGTTCAACTATGAGGATTTTTTGTGCATCTATTTTAAATCCACTTTTATAAAATTCATCGATGTGCCGATACGTTTACGACTCGCACAAAGGCTTATATGGCCATCAAGGACAAAAATAATTGCAACTACGAGGAGAACGTAACGTTGTCAAATAAACTTCAAATAGCGAATAATTTATCTCTATCGTAGATAAATTTAATCATATCATTAGAGACATTCTGACGAGGGTTGCAAGTAACACATCATGTGAAAAGAGAAGAACAAAAATTTGGTCCACAGTCTGAGACACTCATCCATGGAAGAAAGAAAAGCTTACGTTTAATCGAAATGTTCTCGTGTTTCAGGGTCCACTGATACCGGCGGCGTTCACTAATGGTTATCACTGAGCCTTTTTAAAACCTAATAACAGGTGAGCATTCTTAGAGCTCGAGATATTCTTTTAAAATGATTAATCGGACTCTGTGTTTGACATATCTTATTATTCTTTTTTTTTTTTTCTTCACTGTTTAATTACTCCATTTTGGCATTGCTCTTGTTTAAAGATACTGATTACCAATGGCAGCCATATCATGCTATTACGCAGACCCTTATTTCGATGATTTTTAGGATGAACGAGAGGGCGGAGTGCGGCGGAGCCGATTGATGGCATTACACATCACGTGGAATCTTACCGAACCATGAAATGTCGGGCACAAAGGCTCATAGAAGATTACTCACGTCGATCCAAGCACACGCATGTGCATGCGTACACCTGCATACGTACGCACGTGTATATGTAGTTTGCATATACGTTATACATATATCTACGCAAACACACACACACACACACACACACACACACACACACACACACACAAAATTTAAACAAATTTGGCGTGACACCCTCCGCCGCTTTATGACTCTTAAGACAGCTGTTACGTTGAAGATTCTTTGAGGACAGACCTCAAAACAGCCACATTTCCTCAAAATAGCCAATACGCAAATTAAATCGTCTCCAAAATGGCCCAAAGCCAAATTTACACACGCATACGCGCGCGCGCGCGCCCGCGCGCACAGAAACATATACATATGCATATACATAATACGAAATACGAAATACGAAATACGAAATACATAATGCATAGTGAATAGATTATAAAACATAGTAAATAATACATGATATACATATATTGTATGTGTATACGTATGCGTTTCAGGCATATGTGTTTATACGTGCGACCAAGCGCATGCGCGTGTCCTAAGGCATATATATAAACGCGTGTACGTGTGACGCATGTTCACCAAGCAAAGAGAGAACTGGCGTTCAAAGAATGACGCGTTTACCTTTGGGTTTCCATCGAGCAGTGCGAGCCAATAGTTATAATTGAGGTTATGAAGCGTCACTGCTAATTTCACTGTCAATTTCCAATCAATTAAATGAAACGAGGAGAGAATTACGATGAGAGGTGACGAGCGTATGGAACGACACGGAGATGAGTCAGTGACACGGGGGACAGTGTGAGGAAGACGTACAACCGTACGTGGACTGGGAAGGTCTATAAAATCGAGAAGCCAGAGAAATCCTAAGAATTTTTCTGCGAACATATAGAAATGTAATCTTGGAAGCTGAAAAATATTAAACGAAAATAAGGGTAACAAATGACGTAGAGCACGAGTCACTATACGACTTGAGGTTGCCGCAACCGAATCTGCGTATTGATGCCAGCCCGTTCTCCGACTTTAATAATCTAATTATTAATTAAATTAATAATTACTTGCTAGATATTACAACTTAACTCTATAACATATTATATAATGTACGCACATATGTATATATATATATATATATATATATATATATATATATGTATACACATGTATTATGCAATACCTAATATGTAATATACATATACGTATGTGTGTGTATGCATGCATGTGTATCGTATGATATGAAATATAATACGTACGCATACGTAAATATGTAGGATAAGTAAATGATAATTACTAGGTAATACATAATTTTTATGTATAAGCGAAAGAATGGATAGTGCAACACGTATGGATATACTTATAGATACATGATTATCTAACGTGCGCATTCACGCCCGGGACAATTTTAATTACGAGATATCAAATTTAATATTCGAGAACTTCGAGTGCGTGGAAGAGTTCAAAATCGTTTAAAGAATACAGGTAATAAGGCAGTTGTCAAAGGCACACATAGATTTTCTATTTCCCGAACTTTTCGAAGCACCTTATAATCGTTTTAAATTCACTTTTAACACAATATTCATTGTAAACCCTTCCGTGTACTGACATCCTTCAATGAAAAAATTCCCAATTCGGTCACTTGCATATTGCTTCGATGAAACTTGTAGCCAATGTGTATATGTTACAAACGTTTTCAGTTTTAAAATATCTTCCAGTTCTTCCCATCTGCAAGGCCACCCCATTCTCGCCGATGACTCCCTTTTTTCATTACTCCGTTATTTCTTTTCTATGCTTCTCTATTTTTTTTTTTTTTTTTTCATTCTTTACATAGATATTTGGCGTGTTATTGCGAGCTTTCTGAGCGTTTCTGAGCTTTTTCTCGAATTCGTGATCGCTGTCCTTTTCTCGGACGTGTATCCGGGAGGATAACTACACTGCTTTGTGCATTCATCCTATGTACATGATAACGCTATTACAATTACTTATGAAGGGCGTCTATGGTGTTGATCTGCCAATCGCCTTGGATCGTCAATGGCTGTTTGCATCCGAATATTTTGCCTGCTTTCTTACGAATCGCACGAATGGAATGACCATCATTCGCCTTTCCCTGACACTGTGTTTATCCAAGACAAGGCGTTTCTTCCGTCCATCTTCTTATTTTGTGCAAAATTTGAGATAATGCAGCACTCAGTCGACTTTAATGTTCAAGAGAGTTACAAGAAGGTATTGAATATGATGCGGGGGGAGAGATGGCAAGTAACAGTTTGGCGGGGAGATATTGCTTGTAAGTTGCATGGCGTTATGTATGAAGAAAAAAGAACTGACGTTTTGCGGGGATGCAGTTAAGAAATAATTGAAGCGAAAGATTCGGGTACTTGATACATTTGTACAAAACCGGATTATGTAATCGTCGTTGCACGAAAATGACGTACTACTTGTGAATACACGTGCGCTTGCGGCGGAGCTAATACACAAGAGAACATTCTAACAGAACCCTGAGTCGGCTAAATTCGAGTTTGTAAGGAAAATTTAATTCATCAAGTTTATTTTTTTTGCAACAGCAAATGCATACGATGCGACCGTCATCGTCTTTCATGGCGTACACTCTTTGTTCTTCATGATTCACATTTGTCCATTGTTTGAGTATCTTTGAGATTAAAGTTATTTTCATCAGTTATACAAGGTCTGTCATCATCTGTGAAGGCGTAGTTTTATTTTGGAGGAGAAGGAGGATAAAGTGTAGATGTAATGAAATACGTGAATGAAACTATTCAATGATAACAAGCTTTTCGAGTAACCTTTACAGTACTGTTCAAAATACTTTGTTCATGATTAACAACCTTACTATACACTCAGTACTTGTTAATAGTTTTCGTTATTGTTGATAAGATGCTTTTTATGAAAAAATTGTTCACATGTCCATCGCATCGATAGTGTGTCGATGGTACAGAATGTCGTTTATTACGACTCGAACAAACGTTTGTATCACGCTATTCTATTAATCTTTTTCTGTTTTTATGCAATACACGCAAATACTCGTTGTTGATCGTATCGCTGTCATCATTATCGTCATCATCGTCATTATCATCAATTCATCATCATCGTCGTCGTCGTCGTCGTTGCGTCGTCGTCGTCATCAATTCATCATTATCGTCGTCATCGTCGTCGTCGTTATCGTCGTTACTATTCTTATTCTTATTCTTATTCTTATTATTATTATTATTATTTTTATTATTTTGATTAATAGCATCCTCAAATCGTCGATATTTCTTGCAACAATGCTATCGTTATGATTTCCTCTTTTATACAATAGATATATGTCAACAGCATCCTTTAATTATTACGTTCATACATATCGATGGTTGTGTCATAATTGTCTTTACTACAAAAGCTATTATTTAAATTAATGTTGTTGTTATTGAGTTGCTTCATTATCATTGAATATTATCCTAACCATCGTTCACTATTCGTTCTTATTGTTATTATTATTATCTTAATCTCCATCATTATTCTCATTCACTTTATTATCGACGAATGCTCTTATCTAAAACAATATAACCGTGGTTAACTTATTCAGAATGGTTCCAATTAGTATTGTAGTTACCTGTTGTGCTGCTACGATACTCTTCGTTACGGGTGTGAATTAAAATATGTGGGATAGAACTTGTAGTGGGAAACCTGAATCGCTAAAGGGACTAGAGGACCTTATATTACGATGCAAGTAGAACGGAAATAGAAAAAGTAAATTCCAAGGTTTTTATAGAGAGTTTGTGCTTGAGCGGATTTGTCTGGACATGCTGTCACACTGTCGCTGTACACTTGTAATGCAAAGGGTTTATATTTAGGGTTTATACATTTGGTAATGCGATAGATCTTTCTCATTATCGTCATCAGTGCCCTCAGCATCCTAATCATCATTGCTATCGTCGTCGTCGTCGTCGTCATGATCACCATCACTATCATCCTCATCGATATTATTATTATTATTATTATTATTATTATTATTATTATTATTATTATTATTATTATTATTATTATTATTATTATTATTATTATTATTATTATTATTATTATTATTATTATTATTATTATTATTATTATTATTATTATTATTATTATTATTATTATTATTATTATTATTATTATTATTATTATTATTATTATTATTATTATTATTATTATTATTATTATTATTATTATTATTATTATTATTATTATTATTATTATTATTATTATTATTATTATTATTATTATTATTATTATTATTATTATTATTATTATTATTATTATTATTATTATTATTATTATTATTATTATTATTATTATTATTATTATTATTATTATTATTATTATTATTATTATTATTATTATTATTATTATTATTATTATTATTATTATTATTATTATTATTATTATTATTATTATTATTATTATTATTATTATTATTATTATTATTATTATTATTATTATTATTATTATTATTATTATTATTATTATTATTATTATTATTATTATTATTATTATTATTATTATTATTATTATTATTATTATTATTATTATTATTATTATTATTATTATTATTATTATTATTATTATTATTATTATTATTATTATTATTATTATTATTATTATTACGTTATTGTTGCCGTTGTTCATTGTTACGAACGATATTATTATTAGAATATTATCGTCATTGTTTTTTATCATTATTATATTCCAATATGAGAAACGATATTATTGTAAATGAATATATGTATCATCGCTATATGGCGGTTATATTATAATTCACCACAGGGTAAAATGATAAATTTAAATGTGTTGGCGAATGACGGCCATTTTATTTTGTGCAAGCGGAGGATACAGCAAAGTCAATTGTTATGAACGTAGCAATATTAAAAATGAAAATTATGGAGTTAGACAAAGAAACTAGAAAGGTAAAGGAACGGTCTGCGAAAACTAAGTATATACGGGGTTACGGAGATGACTTTATACGTGAAAATGTGATTCCATATTAGTCATTGAAAAGTATTTCATTAGATGCCGTGAATTCGAATGTAAACGGTATTAATTTAAGGAAAAGCGGGGCCTTTTTCTTGAATTTTGACGGAACTTGTTATCTATAATAATGCGTCTAGGGAATTAACAGCACGGTAGCTAATCGAAAGATCAGAGTTTTTACATCTTTGAGAGTACAGTTAAGGATTGTTGCAGAGGAGGGCAGAGGGGTTGATTTCAGATTGACGCGTATAACATGCTACATGTGTTTTGCATAACTAGGTGCGCGCATCTTGACGGAGAGCTAACAGTTTACAAACAGCTTCAATTTCGCTGTGAAACAAGTATGAGAATTTTTTCAATAAACAGCTTCAAATTCTTTTATTCTATCCGACTCTATTTTCAGGCTTTGTTTGATATTTAGCAATTCGTCGTTTTTTAGACAGAGTCGAAAATTGTTTAAGCTACTCATATAAACAAAGCACAAAACGTGTAACTAGAAAATATGCGAATATTGTTCTAAGATATTAAAATATTTGTTGCGGAACAATTATTTCTTGTATAGGAGATGTACTCCGTAGTCGTGACAAAATAACTTTAACGTAATCTCGACACAAGGATATAACACCAGCTAAAAGAATGTAAGTTGAAAGTGTCCAGATTTTATAGAATAACAATAGAGATTGTTTTTTTTTTTTAATGATTTTTCCTCCTGATATGCGGGAATTTGTTGCCCCACCTCTCTCCCTTTCTCTTCCATGATTTTTTTCTCCTTTCCGAATGTTGTTGATCTTTTTTTTTTTTTACTAGGCTTCCCCTTCCTCCTTCACTTATGCATAGAGAGTAGCGACGACACACGTCGGATAGGAGTTCCTTCATCTCGATCGGTCGCTATGGTCATGCTTTTAACTATTTGGCGATGTGACTCCTCAGAACTCATTCAAACGCGCTAATTCACAGAGATCCAATATGTGTAGCGTAAGAATTCAACAGAGGCGTAAATTGATGTGGCACGAAATACATTGTCATTGTCAAGTGATTATCAAAGTTATCCTTAAAGAAAGTGAAAATCGTGTCGGCGAAGCGCGTGCGCGAATGTCAAAGAGGGCAAAGAGGGAGGGGAATAGTGATTATACAAGAGTTAATTATACGTTGAGCTGGATGCGAACTAGCAAGAGATGGGAGGAAATAATAAATAACGGTGCAGCCCGCACGTCTATATTATTAAAATAATTAAATGAACGAGCAAATAAATATTAAAAATATTGCATCTATATATAATATATAGATATATATGAATAAATATTATAAAATAATAATGTAACAATTATGCATAATATATTATTATATATAGATGTAATAGATACAAAAACACAGACATGCATACAGACATACCGATACACTAAATTGATACGTAAACTCGTGTATTCAACAAGTTACACGTAGTTACGTGCACGTACATATATACATATATAAACACGGTAAATTACAAGCAGATGTATATGTAGCATCGTAAGTTATTAAATAAGTAAAACGTATAGTTTGATTAAGCAAAATAAGGATAATTGAGAAAAATATTGAAAAATTGTTTTATGCATTTGTATATATTTATTGACGTTTTAAAATAATATATTATATAATAATCAATTAGTGACTATACGAGTAAAGAACATGGAACAGTAAGGAGAGAAATGGTTCGCTGTCAACTGCAGATTGCTTTTTTTCTAAAAGTTCTCGGCTCTCCCTCTGGCTTTGTCACCTGAAATTCTTGTTTGTCTTCGCTCTTAATAACTGAGAAGAGTTGAAAAACCAAGAAAATGACTCTAACGTTTAAATTTCCACACGAGCTATTTTAAACGGAATGTTGTTAGACGTTTGAGAGTCTGATAGTCGTAATCTCATATACATATAAGTATTAGCTCTCCATGGTAACAATTGTTATATAAAGCTGATATTCAAAATTGTCATGACCTTAATGCACGACAGCGATTCGTAAATTGCAGAATAGCAGCAGCAGCAGAGAGAGCGAGAGAGAGAGAGAGAGAGAGAGAGAGAGAGAGAGAGAGAGAGAGAGAGAGAGAGGATGTAACTAAAAAGAAGCAAGGAGGGCTCCTCTATCGAGTACTTGATATAGCAAGGGTGTTCACGTAGGCGTGAAAAATATTATTCTTAAGGTTCCGGTGAATAAATAGTGTGTTATATCGGTAAGAGTAGTGATGTTGACAGAAGGTCATAATGGTTAATTCTTAAGTGAACACGTTTAATAGCGGTTGCAAATTATTGGGGAGTAACACGAAAGAAATAAGTAAAAAAAATCAGAAGCCCTGCATTCGTGTAGGCCGAAAATAAATATTATGTGTGCTGAAGCTGATGGCTATTGTGGAGCAGCGAGTTCGGTTATTTCATATACGTTTTTTTAAGGTCCGGCCGTAATTATGCCTTTGCGCGAAATACAATACATAAATTATAGCAAAGTATTATCAGGGAAGTTGACTTGCAAGGAAAAATTTTATTGGGTGACTGTAATTCACTATTTCGCGAAGAATTAACATGAACGATGCTTGTTCCTCCACACTGGCTTTGTGCATTCACGAAAACAAAAAAAAAAAGATAAAGTTTTTAATGTTACAAAAGGTAGATTATTAGCGGATTATTTCGAAAAAAGGATGTGATCGTACGCGTATTATCTTGGGCAAAAATAAAAATTGGTCAGAATGTGCGGCGGGGAATTTGAGGAGAGAGCAAAAGCGAGGAAACTTGCAATATAACAAGCAATAAATAAGTCGTTCTTAATTCCATGTATATTAAACGATTATGTGGATGCTTATGAAGTTTATGAATTAAACGAAAAAGGAATACCAATTTTACATATTCTTACTAATTGTAATGCGATACAATACGTATAAAGATATACAAATATTTATATGTGTATATGCATATGTGATTTAACGAATTAATTATATGCATGTACCCATATTGAAAATACACATTAATACAAAGTATGATAAATTAATATATTGCGTATAAATTAAAGGAGAAGTAATCTATTGATATAAGTACGTAAAGTTTCAATTTTACACTAATGATAATAATGATATAACGCGATAAGTATATAAAATACGAGGATTTATAATAATGATATTGTACAGACTATTTACGAAATGGTCAACTTCAGAAAAGAGTTCTACATGCTATTATGCTATAACCGATACCAAATTTTTTAAATTCGTTTCCTTTGAACCGATGGCGAATTTCATTTCACGACGTAGGCGTTTACCCATTTGCGAAACGTATATGTATATTCGATGACTTATCTAAGATTGTTTGAAACGATGACGCTTTGAAGATTGGCCAGGTTAGACTTGCTGCTTTATTTGCGAAACAACACGTATTCATATAATATTTTGTTTAATCTTAAGAAGTGAACAACCATGGTTTAATTTTGGAATTGGCGTCCCTAGTGTATGGCTCTTTTCTGAATGAGAAGCCTGGAATGGATCTTTTTGTAAGATACAGCAAAATGATCGTCACAACGTCCCACAAGCTGGATACGAATAAATTGAATAATAGGATTGATAGGCATTAGGCAGGTATCATGGCAGTTGATATACGCTCGGTCGATCGTTTAGATAGCAACATTTGACGAATATTTCGTGGCATAAATGGGGGCGAATGGAGAAATCCATCGAATGAATGAATAACGAGCGTGAGAGGGTGGAGGAGGAGGAGGAGGAGGGGGGGGGTGCCGA
>NW_014333239.1:0-4786 GCF_000341935.2 Cephus cinctus | reverse complement strand
TGGATGGCGAGAGGGCGGGGGGGGGCGATATATATTATACGCTGTGGGATAAGTCCTCTTAAAGGAAGTGGGAGGGGGAAGGGGGGGAATTTTTCCATCCAGGCAGTTGTTCTTAATTGGTTGCGTATTGCTCAGTTGCTGCTCGATTATTATATGTTTAATGCTCGAGTTGCCATTAGATTCATTAATTGTGAGATCGAAGTGGGATATGTTAACAATGCAACAGATCGAAGAATAGAGGCCTCTAAGAAGTCGTTATTTCCGGCGATTGATAGGGGTCAGTAATTTATTTAATCATGTATGTATACAACTGAAAAAAGTATTGCAATTATAAATATAACACTATTATAAAATAACGATACTGTACTCAATCTGTACATAAAACTATACGAGAATATAGTGATTATTATGACATGATTTATAATATGCGATAGATTCAAAATAATTATACATTTAATATATTATTTTATTAAATTTATCATCATTTTCATGGAGACTGTATTCTATCATAAAATTCGTTTATATTTTGTTTATCAATATCAATAATACTATTATTATATTTAATTCTGCTATTGAAATCGTAATTATTGTTGTCCTCGAAAGTCATTGCTCTAATTTATAGTGATAAAAGTTATTTTAAATATAATTATACAGCAAATATTTTCCGCCCGTAATGAACAAGTTACTCTTTAGTTCTGTGTATTACATTTTCATGCTAAATTTTGTGTTACATAAATTGTGCAAACGAACGCTGATTACACTTTTTCTTTTTATTATTCTTATTCCTCTTATTATTGTGGTAGTATTATTATAATAGAAATATTGTATATATACATAATTAATATTAATGCGATCGTTACGCCTACACTAAAATGATTAATATTTAAGGAGAGGTTCACAATGTGCCGTGTGTATGTGGGAATAAAATATATATAATACACTGAATAATCTTCAATTAAGAACCTATGCATTTTTTTTTTATTAATGGTATATCACTTATTAATACGAATCCCGTCGTAGCCGAGCTAATCGCGATCACGAACGTGTAGCTTGGCGAGCAGAGGTTTTCCGCTACGTACCACTGGTTCCCAAAGCAACAATTACAACGAGGTAGCTCATCGAATATAGCCTCAATATTTTTTCTTTAACAGCGGAGCGAAAACCCTCGTTTTCGCTCTCGGTGCAGAATATACTATTTTTCTTTGCGATCCTAAGTTCGAGCGCACAGTGTAAGATCGGTAAGTTAAATATGAAAAAAGCCAGCAACTCGTGCCTGCCTACAATGAAGTGTATGATGTCAACAGTAAATTTAATAGACATTTTGCCGATGCTGCGCAACAGAACTATTGTTAAAACCTATCAGGAACTATAGAACTTCTCGAGAACTATTGAAAAAGCCTATTCTTGAAACATATTTAAGAAATTGCGGTGCCAACTTCATACCCGTGTAGCTCCTCATTTTTTGGAAAATGTTATTCATCAATAGGCATTTTCAATAGTTCACGAAGAGTTCTATAATTCCTAATAGGTTTTAACAATAGCTCTTCAACATAATATCGTTAAAATACGTATTTTACAAAAATTGAGGTGCTACACGGGTGTCAGCTCCAGTCCCGTACTTTTTTAAAAATCTCTTAAAAATGTTTCAACAATAGGCTTTTTCAATAGTTCTCGAGGAGTTCTATAGTTCCTCATAGGTATTAACATTAGTTCCTGACTTACTATAAATTCAAAAAAAAAACGCACCATCTCTCGCCATCTCTATCGTCTCCATCCCCGTTATATGACTTTACGCTGGAAGCCATTGCGCGAAAAAGCTCGTCGCCCTTTTGGAACCGAACGACGCGAGGATTTCCCAGAAATCCGCGTAAAGCGATCTCCAGGCGAAAACGAAATTTAATAGAGAGTCCACAGTGTTCTTCTCTCGTCGGTGCGCTATAAACGCGGAATTGGCAAAATGCAGAAAACTCGCGTGGACGAGGAAAAATTATTTAGTACACAGCGGAATCTGCGGTTGATCACTCGGAAACAAGAATAGCTGGAGATATAGTCAGACACTGCCACGCAGCATGGGAACACTTTCGGAATGCATCACCAAAATCTCGCACAAATATAAGTCAGATCTATGCTATACTTCCGGTATCCGCTGAGTATAGCAAATTTATGGCTTTCACCATGGCCGCTTACATAAATGTTTATGGTGAGTAGAAAAAAAAAAGGCAAAAAAGAAAAAGATCACTTACCCCAAGATCCTCGTCTGCCCTTCTCTTGTCCATTTGTATTGTTCATTGGTCCAGTACATCTTTCGATACTCGAGTTCCATTCTGGTGACGACTTGACGATCCAGCCTTGACCACTTCCTGTATTTTGCACTTCCTGTATTTTCGATTGCGAATTAATTCTTCACTTGTTACGAATAGACCAATACGCGAATTTTCGCGAACTTTAGATAATGTCTTCGCGACGCACTTACTCAAACGTATCAATTCACTACGTCACGTTTCTTTCGTAAATGAAGGTAAAGGATTAAGAGTATAGAACGAGACGTTTCGCGACGCACTACGTCACACTTTTTTTCGTAAATGAAGGTAAAGGATAAAGATTATAGAAAGAGATGGCATGAAGTGGGCTGAAGGCCCGAGGCGAAGAGCCTCAAAGAAATGATTTTGAGAATACTGATAGGGAATGGTTGTTACAGACATGACACTTGACCGGGGACAAGCGCGATGGACCGGATTAAGCAGGCTAGGGTGCGAAATACACGCTATCGGGCCCAACCCCCACGGACAGCGGAGGTCCGGCTAACAGATACCGAAGTAACAGCGAACTGCTGTGACGCAAGAGCTTAAAGGGCCGCGAAGCGGCTTCCGACCTTCGACAGACTTTGGTCGCGGACACAAAGCATTGACAAACATGAGTACAAGACTTTGAACAACATGAGCATATGTGCAAGGCCTGGACTAAGCAGTTGCTTGTGTCGCAGAACCAGAACACGGGAAAAGGAGCCAGGCTATGAAAATTCGCGATCACCCCTAGCCGAGTCGACCGCAACGAATCACTGGGCATCAGCACCGGCCGAGGCCGGAAGTCCCCGAGGGGACTTGAATTTACGCTTCAACCTTCGTCACTGCCCGCTAATGTTTGTGACTTAAGGCTATGCTATGCTGTCCTTCTCTTGGGCAGGAGCGGAATCTAGAATAAGGGAACCCCGCACAGTAAAATGAATGTCTCATGATGAACTTTATTTATATATTTTATAGGTTTAAGAATTGATTTAATCTTATGCTAACCATAAAATTTAAGGTTACATTTCTACTGTACTTACTTGTGAAAGTTTATCGTACTTGGCTTAAAGTGTACGTCTCGCGATAGCCCACACATAACACAATGAATCACCATTTTTTAATATTGAATTTTTATAAATGCAACTACCATAAAGCAATCACGACAATTGAAATTTAACCAATGGATTTGACTCACGGAGGCTTCTATCTTCATGATTCGACTGTAACAACGTACATTATAGATGTGCGGAGTAATCTTTCACATGGTTCTTATTTTGCATATTACAATCCTGTACAACTTCTTATTTTGCATATTACAATCCTGTGTACATTATAGATGTGCGGAGTAATCTTTCACATGGTTCTTATTTTGCATATTACAATCCTGTACAACTTCCGTCCAGAAAACTTTCGACCAATAGAAAAATGATAGAAAAGGACAGAACGATCCTCTCTCGACTTGCTCTCTCTTTCTATTCCCAATGAACAGTGGTCAACAGTGAACAGTCTAGTACTATATGTCGATGAGGATGGGATCATACGCAGTAAAGTGACGCGTCGTAGGAAATTTCAGTAAATCGCGAGTAAGTTTTGAAAAATATGGTGTAAATTCACGTTTTAATTATTTATTCCGTTAAAAGTGAACGTGTGATTCAGTTTTGATGTGGTGAAGAAGGGGTGAGTTGAAATAATCATAGATTTATGACAGGGGGACATGGGAAGAGTTCTTTTGTGGGCCTGTTGCGTAGAGTTATCTAATTTAAATAAAGTTGTCTAATTTAAATTGATGTTGCTTGCAGAAACCTTGGGCAGGAGCGGAATCTGGAATAAGGGAACCCCGCGCAGTAAAATGTATGTCTCATGATGAACTTTATTTATATATTTTATAGGTTTAAGAATTGATTTAATCTTATGTTAACCATAAAATTTAAGGTTACATTTCTACTGTACTTACTTGTGAAAGTTTATCGTACTTGGCTTAAAGTGTACGTCTCGCGATAGCCCACACATAACACAATGAATCACCATTTTTTAATATTGAATTTTTATAAATGCAACTACCATAAAGCAATCACGACAATTGAAATTTAACCAATGGATTTGACTCACGGAGGCTTCTATCTTCATGATTCGACTGTAACAACGTACATTATAGATGTGCGGAGTAATCTTTCACATGGTTCTTATTTTGCATATTACAATCCTGTACAACTTCCGTCCAGAAAACTTTCGACCAATAGAAAAATGATAGAAAAGGACAGAACGATCCTCTCTCGACTTGCTCTCTCTTTCTATTCCCGGTTCTATTTTCTGCGTCAACAGTGAACAGTCCAATACTATATGTCGATGAGGATGGGATCATACGCAGTAAAGTGACGCGTCGTAGGAAATTTCAGTAAATCGCGAGTGAGTTTTGAAAAATACGGTGTAAATTCACGTTTTAATTATTTATTCCGTTAAAAGTGAACGTGTGGACCAGTTTTGATGTGGTGAAGAAGGGG
>NW_014333238.1:0-1268 GCF_000341935.2 Cephus cinctus | reverse complement strand
CCCAGCCAGTCCCAGGCTGTTACAAAAATATGCCAGTCTGACCCAGACTGTCCCAGACCGTCCCAATCTGTCCCAGCCAGTCCGAGGCTGTTCCAAAAATATCCCAGTCGGTCCCAGTCTGTCCCAGACTGATCCAGACAGCCCCAGGCTGTTCCACCGATATCCCATTAGGACCCAGATTGTGCCAGGCTATCCCAGACAGTCCCAGACTGTTCCAAATATATCCCAATCGGTCCCAGACTGTCCCAGACAGTCCCAGGATGTTCCAATAATATCCCAGACTGTTCCAGACGGTCCCAGACTATACCAGACTGTACCAAAAAATTCCCAGTCTGTCCCAGTTTGTCCCAAACTGTCCAAGACTGGTCCAAAAATATCCCAGACTGTCCTAGACGGTCCCAGACTATCTCAGGCTGTTCCAAAAATATCCCAGTCTGTCCCAGAGGGTCCCAGACTGTCCCAGACAGTCCCAGACTGTCCCAGACTGTTCCAAAAATATCCCAGTCGGTCCCAGTCTGTCCCAGTCTGTCCCAGACAGCCCCAGGCTGTTCCAAAGATATCCCAGTCGGTCCCAGACTGTCCAAGGTTAGGTTAGGTTGTGCCAGGCTGTCCCAGACAGCCCCAGGCTGCTCCAAAAATATCCCAGTCTGTCCCAGAGGGTCCCAGACTGTCCCAGACAGTCCCAGACTGTCGCAGACTGTTCCAAAAATATCCCAGTCGGTCCCAGTCTGTCCCAGTCTGTCCCAGACTATCCGAGACAGCCCCAGGCTGTTCCAAAAATATCCCAGTCTGTCCCAGACTGTCCCAGACAATCCCAGACTGTTCAAAAAAAAATTCCAGGCGAATCCAGTCTGTTCCAGAATGTTCCAGACAGTCCCAAGCTGTTCCAAATATATCCCAGTCTGTCCCAGAATGTTCCGAAGAGTCCCAGACTGTGCGAAAAAAATACCAGTCGTTCCCAGTCTGTGCCAGACTGTCGCAGACGGTCCCAGACAGTCCCAGGCGGTTCCGAAAATATCACAGACTGTCTCAGGCTGTCCCAGACTGTCCCAAACTGTTCCAGATTAATCCAAGTCGGTCCCAGTCTGTCCCAGTCTGTCCCAGACTATCCGAGACAGCCCCAGGCTGTTCCAAAAATATCCCAGTCTGTCCCAGACTGTCCAAGACAATCCCAGACTGTTTCAGAAAAATTCCAGTCGGTCCCAGTCTATCCCAGAAGAGTCCCAGTCTGTCCCAGACTGTCCCAGACAGTCCTAGACTGTTCCAAA
>NW_014333237.1:28442-30302 GCF_000341935.2 Cephus cinctus | reverse complement strand
CATGTGTGCGAGTAATTTCCAATTACATTTGTACCATAGAAGCACCCGTTTATGAAGTATCTGTCACTGGAAGATGCGAAATAGAAATGCTGACTCGTTCATCGATATCAGCTTATCAGCAGTGCAACGTCCGTGTCACTTCATGGCATGGTCCGTTCTGGAAACACCTGCCTGCTCAAGGGGGTTGGTTGTACTCACTTGCTCAACCAGAAACGATACACATACTCTGCCCGGGACTAGTTGACACCACCGAGAAATTAAGTGGCGCAGGTGTATTTCACCTCAGTGCGAACTGCGTAGGACGGACGCGTAGCGCAACGCTGACTGGAATTAGAGCTTATGAAAGCTAGCAGCAATATTTCTACGCTCCAGAAGCCACCCTAAATGTGACCCTGATAGCACCGATACTAAAGGATCTTCCGGACGAGAAGGTATTACCGTCAGCAATAGACGAATCCAATGGGAAATCGCATTCATGGAAGTATCAGCAAGATGGCGAGTCGCTATTCGATATCGAACAGAAGATCATGGAAATTGGGACGCACAGAAGGAACAAACAGCAGCAGCACCATTGGACCATCGTTGGCTTCTCTCTCCAGGGGCTCTTCGTACTGGTTCTCTGCGGTTACTTTTGTAAAAGGTTTATCTGGAAACGAAACTGTTGTGGATGGTTGACTCCCCGGAAGAACGACGTAGAAGCTGGGGAAACGATGCCTTTACCCCGAAGACGCACAGGTCACCTGTATCGTATCCGCAACAGTGGTACAAGAGCCACCGCGAAAGACGCTAGCGAACCTGAGGCCCGGGTCTCACCGACAACCGTTGCCACCGGGATTCTCCCGCGCCAAGAGGCTCAGGTTGATTAATACTACACTATATCTCTAGACGTAACACTATGCATAGGAAAATTGGTCACATGGGAAAGTCACGACGAACGCCAAGAAACAAAACCCGAGTATTTTAGGTGAAAGCCAGTGCAAATTTTTATTAAAAAAATAATACACTACTCCATAGCGAATAGAACGTCGAGCCCTAGGGGATCCTCCTCGGCATTACCCCACAGGTTGGTGCTGCGACACCTCAACGCCTCACGGTGCTGCCGGATTGCCGTCCTTTCATTGATGGTGGCTCGACGAGGGCGACCCCTCCGCCGGGACGGGATCAAAATTGCCCCGTTGTCCTAAGGCCAAAGGGAATAATGATAAAACAATTCCTTAGGAAGGGAGTAAATAACGAACGTCGAGCAATAAAAACGGGAACTTACCAACAACACCTGTAGCTCCAGCGGCCGTGGCCCCTCGCACACAAAAGCGCCGTAAATCCCATGCCGGGCAGCTTGGACGTTCTCCATGGTTATTCTAGATCTCGATCTCGTTGTTCTCGTTTTCAATGCAGTTGTTAGACTGAGGAATCAGGGACGTGAGGCTCCTCAGGAAAAGCCTCCGGGGACCAAAGTGGTGCAAGGAAGGGGCACAGACGACAAAGAATACCTTTAGCAGAAATTGCAGCGGTAGCAGTCGCAGAAAAAAATACTGCCAATGCGATAGTCTGACTAGAATTATAATCCAGGCCTTGTCAGCGTAATCGTAAGCTTAAGCAGTAGCGTAAGACCCTCACTTACCGTAAGAAAATTTTATTGTATACACTTGTCAAAATCTTCACCATGCTTGGCCCTTGACATCGAGGCGTCGTCGGATTACTTGCCAAAGGCGATTGAATCGACGTGCGCGTCGATACTTAAGGGGGGGATGCTGTCACGTGCCGTGCCTTTTTAATCTTGGAACTCGCACACACATAAATGCAACAGAGAAACCACGCGATCTCGGAGATGCCGACTGCAGCAATATGTGAGGAAGCTAG
>NW_014333237.1:27522-28114 GCF_000341935.2 Cephus cinctus | reverse complement strand
AGTTCGGGCTGGAATAGCTCCTCACAAATTGCATCGCGCGGCGGCTATCATTCTCACGGGAGTTCCGCGTACTGTTACCTATCGCCGTATGTAAGTCGATTAAGACGTTTCGAGCCCTACGAGTTGCACACGTAACGTATTAGTCAATGTGAGTTTAGATGTTAGTATTCTGATTTTTGCGACGAACAATATTGTCGTGTAGTTTAAGTGATCACCAAAGTGAAGGATCTCGAGTCGTATGAAGAAGAATTTCCGACACCAAGGCAGCGTGGGCATCTAACGTTGCACGCCGAATGAACGTATGAGAGTGAGTACGCAAGAGTGAGTGTGGACACGGCACTACGAGATCATTGTAACCTAGCTGTAAGACCATCTGGCACTTTCATTATTTTCTATTTTAATAACTAGCACTTAAGCAAAATTGGGTTGTAACAATATATTCGAATCATTTCATTGGGATCACTGCATCTTTGATTTAAATAGACCATACACCAATTCCTCCACCTAACGGCAATCCAAAGGACCGGGCCTGTATAGGACGGCAGTCAAGAACTTACCCAGAACAAAAATAAATATAAACTTCCACGCGTAG
>NW_014333237.1:25225-26735 GCF_000341935.2 Cephus cinctus | reverse complement strand
TTTTTGCCACGAACAATATTGTCGTGTAGTTTAAGTGATCACCAAAGTGAAGGATCTCGAGTCGTATGAAGAAGAATTTCCGACACCAAGGCAGCGTGGGCATCTAACGTTGCACGCCGTATTAGTCAATGTGAGTTTAGATGTTAGTATTCTGATTTTTGCCACGAACAATATTGTCGTGTAGTTTAAGTGATCACCAAAGTGAAGGATCTCGAGTCGTGTGAAGAAGAATTGCCAACACCAAGGCAGCGTGGGCGTCTAACGTTGCACGCCGAATGAACGTATGAGAGTGAGTACGCAAGAGTGAGTGTGGACACGGCACTACGAGATCATTGTAACCTAGCTGTAAGACCATCTGGCACTTTCATTATTTTCTATTTTAATAACTAGCACTTAAGCAAAATTGGGTTGTAACAATATATTCGAATCATTTCATTGGGATCACTGCATCTTTGATTTAAATAGACCATACACCAATTCCTCCACCTAACGGCAATCCAAAGGACCGGGCCTGTATAGGACGGCAGTCAAGAACTTACCCAGAACAAAAATAAATATAAACTTCCACGCGTAGTGTGGGAGACGGAGACTTTGTTAGACGTGTGATAACGCCCTGCACGTCAATACATACTATTAAGCAGCAATTCCTGGGCCATAAAGAATTCCTTCTTCTTCTCACATATCGTAGGCAGCTGACCTATCTTGTCTAAGAGCAATTCGAACTTCTTTTGACGCTGTTAACGCCCATTTCTCGGATCAATCAATCCCCCTGTTGTCTTGTAAATCAACAGACACTTTTGTTTCTCGGCTAATAGTTCTCACGTGACAGATAATATTTTTAGAATAGTGCTGAACCCTTCGTTGGAAATGGAAACTACTAGGTCAGTGGCAATTTCAATCGCGACCGGTACAGAATGTATATGCTTTGGAGCAAATGTCCAAATCAGTGAATTTAGAGATTGATTATTATTTTCATTCGTTGCTCCCAAGCACCGTCCCAGTAAATTATCCGACGTAAGATCTTCGTAAATCGCTTTTATCACCTCTAAAACTTCGTCATTCAGAGGCGGCTTATGCGTAAACTCGATGAGCACAAGTTGCTCGACGCACAGAGCAATTTTCTATCAATGAATTTTCAATGAATTTGTTAACAAAATTCTGACTAATATAAAGTATCAACATACATACCTGAGAATAATTTTCAATAAAAAAGAAATAGCACTTTTTAAATTTTCATTTGGACCCGGAAAAACTATGTACACCCGGCTCAAACGATTCTGACGCATAAAAAACGTGGCTTGAGGAGAAGGCTTCCCCTACTCAGCACACTCTTCAGTCTGAAGTTATTCTAAGCTGATTCTATGCGCATCTACGACGCGCAGTATATGTTGTAACGTAATTTCTAACTTATGACCCGACACCGATAGCAAAACATACGAGAACGACTATCTTCGAGAATCAACCTACGTTACCTTCGGCCGTCCACCCGTCGTTCGTGCATCCGCAAATT
>NW_014333237.1:24785-25063 GCF_000341935.2 Cephus cinctus | reverse complement strand
GATGGAACAGGCCCAACTCCACCAAGAACGAGAGCTCTGACGGAACCTATCAGAAGAGGCGATAGCTTAACGGATCCTGTCGATTTTTGGGGACGCGTAAAATCGAGAAACGCAACCGTAGGTGCTGATCTTTGGGGTCGCGTAAAATCAGCAAAATCAACTGGTTACACGAACGGGAGCGGACGGTTACGGAAATGCACGGTCACGCAGGCTGCTAGGTTTGAGGTAGAGAGGGTCGGAGTAAGAGCCGGCAAATAGTGCGAGAGACAGAGAAGCGA